>NC_056745.1:1275115294-1275268607 GCF_019279795.1 Protopterus annectens
TAGAAATTGAGATAATGAAATGACTGGTCTCCAAGACATTGAATTCTGTATTAGAACAATATATTTAAAGCTGCTGTCCACTGGATAAATACTTCTTATTCTACAAACTGGAAGTTGGTTTATAAAAATTTATGTGACACAAAGATTTAAAATACAAAACCAAATGCTTGATCTAATAAATAGTAAGATATTATGGCTCATAGATATTTATGCACAAAATTTTATTTTAAAATCAACTAATTTCAGATATATTAATTCTATATTACATATGCTTAAGAATTATAAATATGAAATTCCTAGTATTTTTTTCTTAAATGAACTTTTACAATACTTCCTATTTCCTTCACAACAGGACTTACAATTAGTACTAACAAAATGGATAGAAGGGATAGAGAATGGACTAACAAACTGGTCTGATTGCTTCTAGGAATCTCATCATAGGTAGGTATTAGGCTACCAGCCCAAGGGCCTATGTAAGCCTAGCCAACAAGGTTCCCTGGCTTACGCCACACAAGAAAGTTATTTTCCTGTGCCACTGTCATTGTCAATAAAAAGCATCATGCACCTACACAGAGTACTTACAGGATATTGGTGGTTTATACATACAACTGCATGATATATATTTTTAAAAATTTAGAGCATGATATAAACTGAATTGATGACATCTCCTAATTTCTTAAAATAATTATAAGAAGTCTTAGTGGATAGAAACCTTTTTAAGCCCAACCTGGATAACTGGATAGGGAACAGAAAACACACCCTGGGATTTCACCTGTGTCCCTGCTTGATAGTGGCATAGGGTGCTGACTTGTTGGAAGATGGGCTAAATTCTTGGCTAGGCTTGTAAGGGTCCCGGGGCCAATAGCCTACTAATTTCCATTATCTTAGTTATCATAGTACAGAGTTCCCAATCTTTCATACTCTGGTTGACTATGTCCTATTGGTTGTGTGTAGTAGAATTCAAAGTAAACAAATTACTGCAGACATTGTCCTAGGGTGATGTGATATTATCTAAAGATTATATTATTCTTCAGTTAAAGAAGTCCAGAGCAGATGACAATAGTCATGGACAACAATTTCACCTAGAGAAGTCAAGTACTTTCCTTATATGTCCAGTACACTGGGCCACATCCTTACACAAGTTAGAAACAGATTATTCTACTTCTCAATTTACTTTTTTTTTTATTTGATAGCAGGACACAAAATTACACCCAGGGACATTAATAGCATTCTCCACATTGCATTGGGACAACAAGGCATTTCTACCACTAGTTATTTCTCACATTCTTTCAGGAGACTTCAGATCTAGCAATTGAAGGACACTCTATTCAGTTGGTGAAGAAAATGGGCCAATAGATGTCTGATGCTTTTCTTTCTAATATCAGACATTAACCACAATATTTTGCCTTACAGGGCAGAAGGTCATCTTGATCATGGGGCACTCATTTATCCAGATAGCAGCAGCTTTGTTCATCCAAAGGGGCTAGCCTTTCAGTTGAACTCATCTCAATGGACAATTCATAGATTCAGTTATCATAGTTTACCCTTAGTCAATTGTGTGGCATCAGTTGCTGGCTTTCTGGACTAACTCCAGTGCTGAAATCATCCATCTCAGAGGTAATAATTTTTCTAAGATTCCTAAGATGATTTTACTATCCAGGATTTTATCAAACCTTTCCAATCTGAGCACTTTTCATCCCAATATGTTGATTGTTTGGTCTGCACTGGCAACAATATTCCTTTGGAAAGGTACTCTAAAACCTGTGGTCATTGAGTTGATGAAGTGATTCATCAGCTGTTGGGTAGCGCATTCAGCAGAAACAGTAGGATTCCATGTGACTGAGCATTCAGACCTTTCAAAACTTGACAAGGATTTTTATGAGTCTGATGGAGCACACTTGAGCACTTTTGGTATACATTTATTCAAACTGCACCTGCCTGTAGTAGTTAACAATACAACTGGACAGAATTTTAAATATACATTCTTGAGTTTTGCTTGTTATTTTTGTTGTTCTTAAGTAATGGTAAGTTCTTCAGCTCAGTGTCTGCTTTCAGCTACTTTTGAGATCCCATAAGTGTAATAGTCATTACTTGCACTTCAAAAGCTTAGATTACTTTGGCCATCTCTAGGAATGGAGGCCTTGAATGGGTGTAACAGTATGTTAAAGCATGCCAGTGGATAGCTGCTTTGCAGCCTCAGATACCTTGTATTTTCCTTATGTGGTACATCGGCCTCTTATTGAGGTAAGTATGCCAGGAAGCCCATCAGAGTTGTCACAATCATATGACATGTCATACATAGGGAAATGAGTGGCAAGCCCTAAGATGGTTGGTATAGGGGGCTATCTGAAGGAGCTTGATGTATGTACTTTGCTATTATTTCAAGGAGCCAGAACATGCTAGGTGACACTTAATTGCTTAATGCAATAAACTGGTTGCAAATACAAATTGGTGTTTTATTGTCTCAATTTTGGAGATACGAATGGCTTACTAGTAACCTATTTTGTCACCATGAGCTGAGTTAGTGGTGGGAGTAGTTGTGAAGTTTATGCAAACTCATAGATTGTTTCTTCCTCACTCACGTGGACAGTTCAGTGAATCTCCTCCACTTCCCTCTTTTACTGTCACTTTACTTACAATAAATGGCCACTTTGCAGCCTAAACCCCATTTTGTTCCCCCTTTTGTGGTTCAGTGGCCTATCATTGAGGGAGTATGTCAGGAAACCCTCCAAGTCTTTTACAACCATTTTGCATGTTATATATGGGGCAATGAGTGGTAAGCCCTAAGTTGGTTGGGGTTATCCATGGGAGCTTGGTGTACACACGCTATTTGAACGGACTGGCATAGGATAGCTGATACCAACCAGCTTTCTGGGTTACGTTCAAGTTTATGGTTTGTTACTGAAATTAAGACCATTAATACGTGGAGTTATATCTAATTGGTGATGTTCTAACCTAATGATCTTTCAATAAACTGATTGCAAACACAAACTGGTATGTTTACTAACTCAGGTGGCAGGATAATAAATACTGTATGTTGTTGTTTACCAAACTGTAAACTACTTACACAAGAAAAAGCATGTATCACTTGATTACATAGGAATGACAAAACAAAAATGCACACTGTAAAATAAAAAAGCTAAGAAAATTACAAACAATATACACTAGTTACATGACACAATTATTCCACTATCTGCTTTCTTATTGCAATTTTTTTAGCAGTCAAAGTGCTTTGAGGTCAGATATAAGTATTTGTGTAATACTTATCTAATAATGTTTTGCATTTGGTCAAAAATGTAAAATGCATTTTTTTCCAAACATCTTTATTAAATTTTGACATATGACAAAGGCAATCTTACATTTATATAAATGATAAACATACAAAATTATACGACTTTACTTGGAAAAAGGTTATATCACAGACACCAATGAAACAACTGTAAACACTAATTTCATTCTTAATCTCATAGTATCTGGTTTATTTTTAATAATACTGACTGCTTTTAATAATTCAGTGAAAGGTGGAGTAATGGGTTTCTCCCTGTTTTCTCATGTTAGATTTCATAGCTCCAGCAGGAAAGCACAAGATTTATAGTGTTCAATCTTTCTTTATGCAAATTAAGACTACAGTGCCAAATTATATAAAATGCATTGTTAGTTTAAAATGTTCTGTCCATAAAGATTATCCAAAAGTTTAAAAGTTTTCCCAGAATTTTGATATTATTTTTACATTCATGGGATATACTATATTCCCATCCTATACTGATATTATCTCCATATTTCCACCACCAAATATATTTTAATGAACATTTCTTAATTTTGTTTAGAATATAAAATACTCAGTGGAGAAATGTCCATGTAGATATTTTCAAAAAAAAAATGTGAAGAGATTGTTTTTTTCTCTTCCTGTCTCTAATTGCATCCAAAAGATAAGTGCTTATTTTCAACTGCTTTCTGTACTTTTTGGTTTGACTAAAACAATATTGGTTGCAAATCTGTTTGTTTAAACTGTGCAACTGTAATTTACAGCATTTTTAGATTGTCTGCTAATTGAATTCCACTTACAACTGTAACTACTGTTCATCTGCTTCTTTTGTTCACTTTACTTGTTTGCTCCACTTGAAAAATGGTAGAATAGACTAGGTTCAGGTTCTTGCTGAATCTAGTACAGTTTGTGACCTTTGGAGCTTGTAAAACAGTTATCTTTTGTCTGGAGGGGCCGCCCTGTGCACTCATGGGAGGAAGGTACAGTTTGGACTGATCTAGCTAGAGTTACTGTTGCAGGGTTCTGTGTAGTGTGTTTTGATTGGATAACTTGAAAATTGGCTGTTTCCTGTATTTCTGCTTTAATAGGCCTCTATTTGAACCCCTTTGTGCTTGTTTGCTCAAAGCTGTAGTAAGTTAGGCCTTCTACCCTTGTTCTACTGTTTTCCAAATGCCTTTTGAAAGACTACAAAAGATAAGTGCTTATTTTCAACTGTTTTCTGCACTTTCTGATTAGCTAAAACAATATTTGCTGCATATCTGTTTGTTTAAACTGTGCAACTATATTTTACTGCATTTTTTATACTGTCTGCGAATTAAATTCCTCTTATAACTAATTGCTATTCATCTGTTTCTTTTGTTCATTTTACTTGTTTGCTGCACTTGAAAAACACTAGCATAGACTAGGTTCAGGTTTTTGCTGAATCTAGTACTGTTTGTAACCTTTGGAGCTTGAAAAATAGTTAAGTGTTTGTCTGGAGTGGCCCCCTGTTCACTCATAGGAGGATGGTACAGTTTGGACTGATCTAGCTAGAGTTACTGTTGCAGGGCTCTGTTTAGGGCATTTTGATTGGAAAATTTAAACTTTGGCCATTTCATGTTTTTCTGCTTTAATAAGCCTCTATTTGAACTGGTTTGTGCTTGTTTGAGCCTGTTTGTGTATCTGTTAGCATCACGCACTACTGCACAGAGGGATAGTCACTTACAGATGCCTGTGCTCTAGTCTTGTAAATATTACCTAAACCAGAGCTCTTCACGCCTTAACCTACTAATACCTGGACCTGCTGTATTCCCTCTTCAACTGTTATAGCTAGACCAATATTATTCCTGGGATCATGAACTGTCAGTTTTTCTCCTTTTCTCCTACCAGCCTGGTTGACATATGTCTACTGAGGCAGTGTAGCAATTGCTTCATGTACACTGACAACTCCCTACTTCTAAAATCATTCCAGTACCATTTGTGAGAGATGCACCTACATTATGAATCTGGAATCACAGCTGTCTCACACAATAGATAGCAATACAGAGCAGGTTGTCAGCTCACCTACCACAACACCTTCTCATGGCACACAGCATACACATAGACCAACATATCCAGAGGTACTCATAAAAAATCTACCTAAACAACAGAGACCTCCAAAACACATACATACTAAACCACCCATAACACCCAAAACACACAATACATATGACACAAACAGAAGTGTCTCACCATCAAAGCCCATAAGGCAACCCACATCAACTCCAAATATCTTCATCATAGAAGACTATAGTGAGACACACAGATGTCCCTTTCACCAAGCTGAACAAGGTGAAAGTCATGGTCAGCTGTCTTTCTGGTGCCAGGATTCATCAGATCAAACAGGCACTAAAGTTTCTCAACAACAAGTACCATTATGTTTCAGTCATAGTACATGTTGGTGTGAACACCTTGAGATGTACCTCCCTGGACTACATGAGGAGAGACATGAATGAGCTCTCTGATTATGTGTCACAGACAGGTATGTCCCTAGCCTTGAGCAGCATATTACCCTCACCTAGGATGACACCACAATATAAACAAAAAATCATTGACTTCAATAATCAGTTTAGTTTCTGGTATCATTCTAAGGGGATCTAGTTTCTGTCAGCCTGGGATGACATGATCAATAGACCTTGATGCTTTGCCAGAGATGGTCTTCATCTGTCACCCCTGGGATTTTGGCTACTGGTAAAGGCTATTGCCACCCCCATACTGCTTTTTTTAGGCAATGTCACAAGGACAAAATTCCTGACATAAAAATTTCATCAAACAACAACCTCAAGGTTATGGTGCTAAATGCTAGGAGTCTTAGCATGAACATGCACTCACTGGAAGCAGTCCTCACCTTGGAAGATGCCGAAATCTGTGCAGTTATGGAGACCTCGTTCAAAGCAGCGGAGAGTACCCCAGCCATACTGGATTACACCTCCTACCACACATTCAGACCATGAATGGAAGGTGTGAAAACTAAAGGAGGCCATGTATCAATATTCATTAAAGATAAATGCACCCCAGATTTATTAAACAGTATGATTCCCTGGAGACACTTCAGGTGTAACTAACTGTTGGTAGGACACCTATTCAAGTCATTGCCAGCTACAGGACCCCCTCCATGAATCAAAACACCCACTCTGCCTATGTGGATCTACTGGAATCCATCAAGATACATCCGAACATCATGGTTCTGGGTGATTTTAATCACCCATCCATTGACTGGGTAAATTACTCGTGCTCAAACTCACTTGCCCAAAGGTTCCTAGAGTTCATTAATTCCAACACCCTGGACCAGCTGGTGGACACCCCAACTAGGGGCACCAACATCTTGAATCTGGTGCTTGCCAATATGGGGAATCACTGTAGCACCCCCCTCCAGCAGCAACTCAATTTAAAAACTTCTCCAAAGCAGATTATGTCCTTCTAGGGGTTGGTATAAATAGCTTCACTGCACCCCCACACACACAGATTTAACTGGTAACTATGCAGAGTCCTACACCAATGCTTTTTACAAACACTTGTATAACTGCATTGGTGTGGCATATCTGATAGGACTGAAAAAAGCTCTTCAAGGAAGAGCAAACCTGCCTGGTGGACAACTGTCATTAACAGGCTTTACAAAAAAAGGAAGGAATTGCTGTCTAAATGTAAGAGGGGGGAACACTCCCTCCTCAACTTAAACAAGCAAATAAGACTTCTTGTGAAGTCCTCCAAAGTAAACTATGAATCCTAATTAGCGTCCTCAACTATGGATGTAACTAAAGATAATGCAATGCAAGTGATGACTAGCTATGGGTTCATTAGGATCTTGAGTCATTTCCTTCATGCTTTCTCAACTTTTGATCTGTAAGGTTACAAACCAATGATTAGTAATGTCAAAAAAACCCTGGGAATGAACTAGCAAACCCAATGCTGCTAAATGAACGCAAATAGTGTTGGGTGTCTCATTCAATAAGCACCTTTGCATTAAAAACTGGACCACTGCTGGTATTGACCAACATCTATCCTGAGAAGGTAGCCTGATGTAGACAGCTTTAAAAGCCTGTAGTGATGATGAATAACCCTTCTTAGCATTCAAAGCCCATAACTTGGATAATAAAACAATGGCTATTCTTCACCAATCATCCAAATACCTGGAGGTAAAGGTGTCCCAAACTGTTTCCCTTCTGGTGCCAGTTAGCAAAACATGGAGAGCTGAAACCATGATAGACTGTCAGCTATGCCATTCAATTTCCCTGGAATGTGAAGATCTGCAAAACTCAAATTGATCCATAAGCTAAGTACTGGCAGTAATATTAAAACTGAATCACCCATTTAGAACGTTACAATTGCTTGACTAAGGCTTGCACCAATGCTTGATTATCATAATAGAAAATTACACTACTATTGGTGAAATGTTCCTCCCAGATAAGAGTCGCTTTCCAGATTTGCCAAATTTTTAAAAAGGTTATGTTGCACTTGTTTTCCTTGGACCTGGACGTGGGCTTTTCTACTGAGAATCACCTTCCCTGGAAATATCCCTCATCATATACATGTGGCTGCTTTAGTAAAGAGCTGGAAAGCATCAGAAGATACCCAAGAGCTCTGCCAAAGTGTGATCCCATTATACTCATTCAGGAAATGTCTTCCATAAGTGGACAGCCTCTTTGATCCTAATTAGGATGTGTATGCAAAGGTGTTGTCATTTTTATCTTTCAGTAAATTGGATAGCAATCTCAAAAAGGTTATGCCTGGTGAAATCACCCTGCAAGCAAAGTTAAGGAGCTCATGCAACTGCATAACATGACTGATTTTGACATTCTTGGCTGAAAGGAACTTGTCAACTGTGGAACCAAGGCATAGTAACTTTTCGACTGGAAATCTAAATGCAGATGCAGGGACATCAACTACCAAACCCAAGAAAGTAATTACTTGGTAGGGGTTATCCAACTTATCCAATGCAAGAGGGAATTCTAACTCAAGGCATAATTCCATTCCTTTCATCTATTATTAGATAGTCGTCCAAATAGAAAATGGCAGTCTGACATGATGTCCAGCACTATCAGTGCCAATTAAATGTGGTTTTAACTATTTCAAAAATAGAGGAAGCCATAAAAAAGCCCATGGACATAGATTTGTCAAAATATAACTTGTGATCAAATGAAAAAGCTAAAAGCGGCCAGTCCTGTTATCTGATGGGAAGGAGTTGAAAAGGAGACTGAATGTCCAGTTTACAAAGCCAGGGTCTGCAAATTTCTTGATAACCTGAGCTGCTTGGTTCAAGGATGCATATTGTACTTTGGATTGCTCCTTGTAAATGAAGTCATTAACATAAGCTCCTGCAGGGAAAAACAGACGTGGCTAAGTTAAAATACTTCTTCTTTTCTTTTTCACAACCAACATGATAAGAGAAATTTTAAATGTTGACCAAGGGGATTGAGTGAAAGGACTTGCAATACACACCCCCTGGAGTTCAGTCTCAATTAATTTATGAACCTCCTTCTCTATCCCTTTAACTGATATTAATTTCTTACTGTTGAGGCATCTATTGCAACTCAGGAACCAATGGCAAAACCTGACAAAAAAAAACTTGAGTGATGAAACTGGATGCTTGTTTGTTGGGATAATTAGCTAACTCCCTTTCAAACTTATTAACCTTGACCAGGGAATGCAGCACCTCAAGAGTACATTTGCCCTTGAAGGAGTTGTCTCTCTTTGCCCTTGAAAAGGAAGTCTATTTATAGATGTCAGGTCTTGACTAGCAATAGGTGATTTCTCAACCACAGTTAAATTGGTGTTTGCCATAAGCTGCCAATTCTTTAACAAGCACCTAACTGTTGAATGGGTCATTTCACAAAGGGAACAAAGGTGAGCAAAATGGCAAGTTGTCCAGAAGCATTTGCCATTATCGAATGCCTAGCAATATTTTGTCTTCAGTTGAATGTCTGATGCATTGGTAGAATGGGGCTGCCACAGCTTGTCTATTATGACACTAAATCAAGTGTCAGACTGGTGTTAATCCCATCTTAATGATTTGTCTGCTGCCTTCAGCTTCCAAAACCACTGATCATACCAGGACAACACCAACCAGCCCTGAATATGATGTGCTTCCCTGATTATAAGGAAGAAGGCCAATAAAGGGACAGCCATGTACATCATGTACCCTAATACCCAGTTGTCCCAGTTTTTTGCAACGGTCTTAGATGAAGCTTTTAAAGCTAAAACAACCAAGTTGTTTGAGTTAACATTAATAATGCCCCCCTTCTGTTTTTTTTTTTTTTGGCTGCATTCATGCCTTTTCAGGGACAGTTCTGATTTGTGCTCAAATTTTAACTCTTACTATCTCTATAGCCTCTAAAGCTGGTGACTTTTGGAAGGAAGGTGGTGAATTATATTTAATAAACAATGACAATAATTTGAAGTATACACTAATTACACTTAGAAATTTTACATTAGTTAATAATAGAACTAATAATTTAAAAGTGTCTCTGATTTTCCCTGATTATTTCTTGGTTAAGCACTATGGCTTTATTATATGATTAATTGAAGATAAATAATCCCAATATGTATAACTAAAAGAAGTGTAAGCCATTGTTAGTACATTCCTAAGCAAACCGCTAATAAATCTGGGTCTATATTATTTCAGCAAAAAGTAAATACATTAACTTAACTTCATCAAACTGTTTTCAGTGAAAGTGAAACTTCACGAATGAACATTACATCAACATTTTTCCCACAGTAAGTAAGCAGTGAGCCAATGAAACAATTGTATAAAAACAGAAATATGTAAAACCCAACCTGGGGGGGGGGTGCTGCACTCCCCACACCCCTCAACTAAATAAACCAACCCTGAGATGGCACTACAGTGGAGAAAAGGGCAAATTCCTGAAGATGGCCTACTGGTTACTTACTGTGGGAAAAATTTTGATGTAATAATCATTCAGAGTTTTGCTTTCTCTGAAAACGGGTTGATGAAGGGTATTCAATGTATTTACATTTTGCTGATATAATATAGACCCATAGATCTGATAAATGTGAATAAGGTTAACAGTCAGTACTTGCTTGAAACTGGTAAAGCCTTTAAGTTATTTAAAACTAAAACCAAGCCTCTCAAATGCCCAGTTTCTTGTAAAATGACTAGGTGTTTAAATCATTTCTGTGGTATGCTCGTCATATAATTGCTGAATTTCTGTCAAATCATTGAAGATTGCATTAAATGACAGACATTGGATATGATATCTTTCAGAAATGGAAGTTAAAAGGTAACCTGTTGCTTTAGTACCTTCATTTCTTAATTAATTAACATTTAGTACATATTTTTTGGATAATGTCCCTCATTCATTTGCTTTGTCTAGATTTCCTCCCTAAATATTGAAAGTTATAACAAGATAACATAATCAGTGTTTTCAGTGTTATGTCAGTGTTTTAAAAGAAAGCTGCTCTGAGGCCATGAAAAAACCTGAAGAAAATAGAGAATGCAGAGTAATGTAGTCCAGGATGCTCTACTGCTTAATGCCTGGAGAACCTCACCCAAAAGATTAAGTGATAAATAAAAGTAGGTTTCTTAGTGAAACACACATAGACTTAAACACAACCTGAAACAAGGATGAAAGGGCATATGTTTATAAGATGTTTAAAAGGAAATTGCCTGGGCTTAAAATAGCCCACAAAAGCAGCTAGCCTAGTACTTGACTATAAACCTATGAAATATAACCCTGAACAAACTCTCCATCCCAAATATCAAAATATACAGGAACTCACTCAACAAATTATGCATAGCTGAATTGCAAAATTGGTTCGACCTTCAACTACTGCCGAAACCAAGGACAGAAATACTGAAAGGTATCAAGCCAGCCAATGTAGACGAGTGAAACTTCACACAAAGACCAGCTTGCAGTTGGGATACCAGTCACTGAAATAGACAATAATTAATCTCAGCCCAAGACATGCATCTCAGATCTTATTCTTTAATAAAATAGCAACTCTGAAGTAATTTTTTCTCAAGGCACCAAAATGAAACCCAACATACTGAAAGAAACCCCAGAATCATGTTATCCTGCCTTAGCCATTGTTATAGTGAAGCTAACATCTAAATTAACAAATTTAAAATGAAATTGTCCAAATACCTACAAGCAATTAATCACTGTAGGCCATAAATGTGTTGAGAGATGAAATGACCACCATGAAAGCCATAGTAACAACATTAGCACCTCAATGATTGCTGAGATGACTGGACTCATATAAACTAAATGTACCTGTAATATAAAATTCAACAAACCCTATACCAGAATCAATCCTGAGACTTCACACACCAAAAATATACTTACCACCATTTCACTGTCAGCAAATAAGCTGTGAAAAACAATAGTTAAGATGAACATTTATTTTCTTTTTTTTTTTTTTTGGAAAAACCTTTGCCAAGGACTCACCTAACTGGTTGATCAGAGGCCGACAGCTCCATGCAGGGTTACTGAAAAACCTGATATAATTAACATTGCCTGAAATAAAAGATTTTACCAGCTAATGGTGGGTTTCATTGAGCTGACACTTGAGTGAGGAGGAAATGCTCTTTGAGTATTTGTATAAACTCCTCAACTCCTCCCACCAGTGACTCAGCTTATGATGACAAAGTAGCTTGCTGGCAGGCCATACTTGAAACAAGAAATGAATAAGATAGTAATTGATTCCTGTAATCTCAGGGGTGAAACAATAACACTCTTCTACAGTACCAGTAGCACAGTACAGTAATAGCTGCGTGCACAGG
Source organism: Protopterus annectens (assembly GCF_019279795.1). Classification (NCBI taxonomy): domain Eukaryota; kingdom Metazoa; phylum Chordata; order Ceratodontiformes; family Protopteridae; genus Protopterus; species Protopterus annectens. Next base: position 1,275,127,318 of record NC_056745.1, read on the forward strand.
TAGTCCTATAGGCATGGGTGTAGGTGGAGCATATACAGAACACATAGAGTTCTGTAAATGAAAATTTCTTATATTCTATGGCAGATAACTCCAGACTAGAAAAGTATCTGATCAATTACTAAAATAATACAGATGTATGCCTAACCTAAGGAAAACTAGAGTTTCTAAGATGACCTTCATATAAACGACAAATTCAAATTGGTGTACCATCCTTACAGCCTAGTTTTTCATAAGGAAAAAGGCTGAAAACTGATTTACGAAGTTAGAAAAGCAGACACTATACAAAAGGTTAACAGATCCTATGCTCTGGATTACTTCAAAAGAAATACATGCAAAATCTAAGAACTTAGGAAACAATGAAATTTCATGTCAACATACAGCAGTCAAGTATAGGAAATGGGAAAGAAACAGATGTATATCCCTTGGTGGATGACATCTTACCATACATAAATGCAGACACGTTTTTAGCAATTTAGTTCTCTGATTCATCCAAGAAACAGAAATATAATTATTTTCATGACCCAGCTAGTCTCATCTTTGCAGTTTCAAAATGATCCAAAAGGAATTAGAAGGCATACCATCAGTAAAAATTATACTGATATCACTTTTTTTGAAAAGGCAGAACACAATCATGATAACACTGTGAAAACACTTATTAAGAGATTAAAAAATGTCTTCATATTAAATGAAAATAATTGTGAGCACACTGTGCTAGCAATTTATGACTTCATATTTTCCATTTTCAGTATACCACAAGGTTCATAAAAGTCATCTACCACTGCAACATCCAACAGCATGAAAATGTCTGCTAATGATGGTCAATTATCTCTCAAGCTTTATACCTATTTTGGAACAATAAATAAACCCTTGTGGAAGCTTACCAAGAAATCTGCAATGGGAGTGTACTGAGTGGAACCTTACTAAGAAATCAGTGAAGAGTATACTGAGTTGCATAATCAGATATTGCAAAAATTAAATGACTAATATCTGATTAGGTGAAACCATATTTTGACTAAAACAATATAACCGAATTACAACTGGACTAACAGCAACATTAACATAAAACAGAATGACCACTATGAACATATACCATTTACTGCTAGTGTACTTGTACCAAGACCTAAAAAAGATATTGTCATGCTATTAGCAGAACTTGAAAAAGATGCTATTGAAAAATAAAAGGAAATGTTAACAACCAGCAAGAGTTGTAAACATTTTTGGGTATGCCTTTGTGATCATAGTTTCACAGATGTCACTGAACACAAGACACTAGAATAATGGGGAATAATCCAAAAATTGTCCCTCTGTCAACAATGGAAAAAAAGGACAACAATATCTATCCAAAAATGTTTACAATAAGCAATAAAATGAAGCTGATTTCATGCCAAAAACCCTTTAAATAATATTTGTAGTGCAGAAAGCAACAGAATTAAATAACTGAGAGAACTTCTAGAACTTTAGGACCTACTTTGATTTAAAAGAGCAAGCTAACTGCAGCTAGAATCCCTGACCACATCATATTTGATGTCTGAAAGAAACTCCTGCAATTTAGAAAACTAAATATGTTTTTGCTTGGGATTGTGCCTGGTTGCATTTCCAAATATGAGAATCTTTCTCCCATACCCAGACCCTAATTATACTACATCCAAGGTCATACTAATATGAGGAAAAAGAAACTAAACATTGTTCCCTTTGTATCTGAGTTAGTGTGAACTTGGAAATGGTATACTTAGACATCAGAGTTGTGGAGAATCAGTAGAGGTGAGGCACTTAAGCAACCCTGCAAGTGAGTAGGTTTGATGGACTATACACCAGTGTAGTACAATAGGCAGTGGGATTCTGGGATTCTTTCAGTAAACTGGATACAGGCTATGTGGTAACAGTAAGTGAAAGTATTTCATCATATGAAGTATGGTCTCCCTCCCCCTCTCTCTTTCTCTCTCTCTCTATATATATATATATATATATATATCGATAGATAGATATATATATATTTATAGCCACAGAAAGGCCCTTTGTTGCAAAAATGTTAATGCAGTATTTCAGAGTAAAACATGATACACAATAAACAATGGCACACATCATGCCAGCCCTCAGTTTTAAAGAAGTATGCAAACTGATAACTAGATTTAATAATATCAAATATATAATGTTAGGAACACAGCTAGGCATATAACCAGCAAAGTAAACCATACACGAGTTTTAGAACTAGCCCATGAAGTACATCAGGAAAGCTTAGCTGTAAAAACTTTCCTTAGGGGAAACAATGTGGTTTCCAGATGTAGGAAGGGGATTTGAAAGACAGCATCACATAGTTTCTTTTCTTGCTAATGCAATATTCCAAATAAAAGTTCTGTAGTTGTTAACATTTGCCTTATTAACACTGCCATGTTTTTAACTAATACTTCTATGGACACCTATTAACAGGAGGCTGTGTACTTGAAATTATGGATGATTAACTCTCAGTAAGAGAAACTGTTTCCATTGTTTCAATCACAACTGTAATGCCTACAAATTTTAGGTATAATCATTGCCTGACATTCTAAACATCTTCAGGACATGTAACTATTGAATGGCAGCAGTTTTCTGACTTTGTAAAGTATCTAAGATTAAAGCAAGCAGCAGTCACACCATTATGACAACAATCAAATTGCTTAATAGATAGAATCATTAGGACACTGGGAAAATGGTTAGTCGTTGATTTGAAGATGATTCCATGGAAACATAATATGCATGCATTTTATGTTGAATAATGAGACCCACCTCATTCCACCAAAATGCAGTCTTTAGATCAACTCTTTCTAAAATATATGTTTAAAACTAAAATGCCTTCAGTTCTGTGCAATTAGAGTGTCAGTGATGAGAACATAAGAAAGCATGATAACACAGAATGATTCTAAAATGAAAATCAGTGCTGTCTCGAAATGATACCCTGCATACCTCTCAACCTCAACACAAGAAATCTGGACAAAGCCAAAAATAATGGGGGGAGGACAAAGGCCCAAAAAAGGAACAAAGTTTAAATATAACAAAAAGATTCTTCAATAAAACCATTTTCTTTACTAAGCAACAGGGGTCTATCATCTCCTGAAACAGCAGAGCCTGAAAGACAGCAGGGAAAAGAGGAATTTGGTCTGATGGATGAGGACGAATTCCTTGAAAAGGAGGTAGAGACTCCCACTGCCATGTGTAACCTTGATGAATTACACTGTGTACCCATATGTTTGTTGTCAAAGACAGAAAAGGAGGTTCAGATTTTCTTGAAAAATTAAAGGTTTGCCAGGGGGTGGGAACAGGGAGGGGAGGCATGCAGATAGTCATTCTGACATTCTGACTTATTAGATTGTCCTTTCTTCTTTAGAACCTCCTTGATATTGTTTTTTTAAATGTTTGCTCTTCAGCAGTCTGCTGTATTTATTTATTTTTTTTTAAAGGTTGAAAAGGTATTATTAAACTTCTTGACAAATTTGGAGAAGGACGACTGAAAAATATGAGCGATTCCTGGAATCAGCCTATCTCTCTCATCATACTTTTTATGGATTTTTGCAGCAGGGGGCTTAAAAACTAACTTTCTGAAGGAGAAGGCGATGTTTTGGCATCTTCAGGAAGATTTTGAGAATGCAACCATGCAAGCTTCCTTGTAACAGCGGCAGCCCTAGGAATGGCTTCAGCAGACTCACAAGCACATTTCACACAGTTGCTAGCCACTTGAGACCCAGAAGTTATTAGGTTGCACAGAGGTTTTTTTTTTCCTAAGACATGGAAACAGATGCTATAACATTTCTCATGTTCTCAAAAGTACCAAGCATAAACTTTAACATATGATAACATATCTTCATCAGAAGGGGAGGGGTTAATATTAATCAGATGTTTAGCAGCAGATGAGTTAACCAGAAAGAAACAACTACTAGTTCTGATCTGGGATTAGTGTATAAAAATGCAAAAAGTTAAGGAAGTTTACATACTCTATCTGCTTTCTTGGGAGCTGTCTGTCAGGCAAGTTTTAGGCTGTCACAAAAACATCCTCCAAATGCTGAAAGAACAGGAAGAATTGGAGCAGGTTCAGTGCAGGACAGTGGGATGTCATTATGTTCCCAATAAAACAACTGATTCAGTTTGGAAATAGTCTCCCCAAAAGATAATTATTCAAAGTGATTGGCAGAAGCCACACTCTCCTCCAAATCTGAATCAAAAACCTGAAAAAAAAAAAAAAAAAAAAAAAAAAACAAGTTCTCCCTCCACAATCATTTGTTGTTCAAAATGTTGATCCTCTTTAGAAAATGAATGATCCTTTCTTTCACTTGCCAGAAGCAAAATTAGCTGGTAGGGTCAGGAATCTGAGCTAAACCCTCAGTTATGCACAGTAAATCACACCTGCACAGTATAATTGAGACAATGGAAAACATGTCTGAGATTTTTCTAGGAAGTTCTTTTTGATAGGAAGTTCAAAAGAAGCAGACCTATTTTTGCCAGACAAAAACCTATGTAGAGAGAGGTAGTCAGTTTTTGCTAGGCAGCAAGTAATTTACTGCTCCTTGTTCCAGGAACAGCAAGAGTGTTTCTCCCTTGTCTGCCCAGGACACACCACCAGATGCAGAGGATGTGCTTAGCCCCTGGTCCATGGTGGCTATAGGTACTACACTAGAAGGAGCCAAGGAAAAAGTTGAATGGTCTGAGGAATCAGAAATGGCCACAGCAGTCACCCATCTGCAGCTGAGATTAAAATAGCTGTTTTCTTCTCTTTGTGGCTGGTAAAAGGAAGAATAGAGAAACAGATAAGTTTTTCATGGCAAAACCTAAACAAATGTCTGAATCCTGGGGAAACCTGGCAGCAGTCTTAGGTAAAACAGGTAAGTAGTAAAAAAGTTACTTTTCCCACCAAAAAGAAAGTAAAAAGTACTTTAAACACTTACCTCATTCTCCAAAAGTGAAATAACACAACTTATACCTCAGAAACAGTAATTTTAATTTAGTTTTAACAACTTTTTCTATAAAACTGAAATGTAAAGCTCTTGTTTAAAAGTTACTAAAAATAATGTAGCAATAAAACACTTTCCCCAGCTTAAAATTAATAGCTTCACAGAATAGGTTCAATTTCTGTCATAAAAATAAAGTATGGAAGTTTTTTCCTCCCAAAGAGAACTTAGCTACCAAGAAATGACATGTGTGAGCCAACCATTGATCCTAGAAAGCCTGCAAAAGGAGCATTCTTCAGTGACAGGAAAGCTCTGAAGGGCTTGGCACCCAAACCAAGCTGACTAATGGTTTGGTTGTGGGAAGGTGCCCTTGAAGCTTTGGATGCTGGCCAGCTGTTATATCCTTAGCAGGATATAACCCATATAGCTACTGCTACTACAGCAATAATCATAGCAATAAACAACTGAAAGTCTAAACCTCTAATAAAGCCTGGCACCTGTCACAACAACCACTGAAGAGAAGTCCAATTTTTGTGTATGAGAGCTGTCAAGGAATGGCTGATTAGTGCAGAACTTTGGTAAGACAAACTGTGGCTGGGTGATTCATATTTCCATATTCTACATTGAAAAAGGTTTTATTTCAAAATGTGAACTATCCCTGAATTTAATTTTAAAAAGCTGTAGTACATAAAGTAGAAGGATGGCAATAAGAACTTGGATTAATGTCAACAAGCCCCTCCCTTTTATTTAAGCAACCAAAGCAAGCATTATTGTATTTTTTGGTTACTTGGATGGCTTGTATTAAAATGAGTTATTTAATTTTAAAGACAGATTTCTTTAAAGTCTGTGCACCTGTCGGATTATATGTAGTTTACCCCTGTATGATTATATACAAGTCTTCATATTTAATCTGAGTTACCTACTAAATTGCTTAAATTATTGTTAACTTCATTTGGTTAGAGACAAATGTTCTTTTTATCATTTTAATCTTTAACCCAGAGCCATTAAAATATTATCTTCAAGACATTCTTTGAGACAGAAATTCTATAGAGAGAATTTAATATAATAATACCCTTAGCAAACTACCTGCCTTTACACATTGCCTACCCTTTACCCTGTCTGTGGCTTCAATAAATAAATGTGTTTATTTTCCCACTTTGTTTTTTTGAATATAGAATATCACATGCTTGGCATGATTGTAAAGCCACATTTATAAAAGGCACTCGAAAATATAACTATAGTGGAAATAAAAAGGGTTAACAAAAACCCTTATCCTTACTCATTTCAGGTATGAAAGTTAGAATTTCATCATAATGTTGACCAATTTATCTTGACCCATCCTAAGAAATAAGAAAAATGCTAATCTCATAACAGTATTTCCTTCACAGCGCATTTTACCTTAATTTTCCAGCTCTTGGTTTGCGTGCCTATTATCTTCTGCCCTTGCTTTCTCTTGTCATAACATATAATTAGAAGCTATATTACAATTTATGAATTTCAAAAGAGAAAGGGAAAACAAAAGAAGATGAAATGTTGCTGTTATTGTATTGCCTATAACTCATTTAAAGCTGCTTCATTTGGCAACTTGCAGTTTCATGATTATTAAAAAAGGGATATGTCAACAGTCTAGCATGGATTTCCTAACCGAGCATTACTGTGTCTCCTATTTTCATCTCCTGCATTAAAGGCAATAATTTGTTTCACTTTTTTCGTGAGTCTTTCAATGAACCTATCAGTAGTTACAGACACATCTTAGTAAGACCTAATTAAGCACAATTTGTTATTGCAATCAGGGTAATCAAAACACAGCAATAAAAAAAAAAAAAAAAAAAAAAAAACACAACAATCAGCTGTCATCCACTGCATCTGACCATCTTCTTTTAACATTTGAATATTTCTTACATTTTTTTCCTTTGGCACAGATTAAATTCTCCCATTCCAACCATTTTGGCTACATTTCTTCTTCTATCCACATGCAGGTTTTGTAAAATCTGTACAAATGGTCTTTTTTATTTTATTATGCTTATGTTATTTCACTACTTTAGTTAAAAGTACGTATTTACTTTAATATTCCTCTAAAAATCTCACTATTGCATTATATCTAAAATGATTAGAAGATATTAATTTTGGCATACACACACACACACACACACACACACACACACACACACACACACACACACACACACACACAAACTACAGCTGCAATAAAATCATATGATGTGATCATAGTGCTTAACCTGCAGACTTTGAAAAAAGGGAAGAACGTCCTTGAAAAGTAAATACATCCAGATAAAACTCTGGGCATCTAGTTAGCATAAAAGTTTAATACCAAATAGCACTTAACTATTCTAGCAGGAATGTCAGATACTACTTAGAAATGCATGTTTAGAAAACAGAAAATACCAAAATGATGGAAAAAATCTAAGTATGCTATCACAGAGGCTGCAATATCTGCAAGTGGATAGAAGAAACTGTAATGCAAAAGTTTGCCACACAAGGTAATTTATCTTTGAGTCTGAAAAAGAGAGATGTAAGATGTGTGTCCTCTTTGTAAAGTATTGATGCCACTAGTATGTTAGTCGAGTAGTGAGTGTTTCAATTTAGTAGACAGCATCAAAAAATCATGTGTGATGAGGGAGATTCAAGAAATTGTGTGAAGGGGTAAATCAAACCTGAAAATACAGATATACCTCCAAAATAATTATATTATATGCATGGGTAAATCAGGTCTGAAAACATATATATTCTACCAAGGGAGAGTTGAAAACTCTTGTGGAATTCATAGACATGTAAGGCATTGTGCAATGCAGATTACTGTGAGTAGTTGCAATGCATCGGTTGTGGGCAATTCTAAGACACAGGTAATGTGACATAGCTCTCAACTGTCCAAATGTTCACAGAATGTCCAGATTTTTGCCTAATATTCTTGGTCTGTTCCTCGTGCAGCCATGGTGGTGCAGCAGTTAGCGTTGCCGCCTCACAGTAAGAGGTTCTTCGGTTCGATTCTCGGCTGGTGTGCCTTCTGTGTGGAGTCTGTATGTCCTCCCTGTGGTCATGTGGGTTTCCTCTGGTTGCTCCGGTTTCCTCCCACATCCCAAAGACATGCAGTAGGTGGATTGGACACTCTAAAATGGCCCTAGGTGTGAGTGTGTGTGTGTGTGTGTGTGTGTGTGTGCATGTGTGTGCCTTCTGTGGATGGTTGGGCGCCAGGCTGGCAACTTGACACTGTAAAACTCCACTGCCAATCATGAGCAGACAGATGATCTGTTGTGGCAACCCCTAACCAGGATAAGCAGAAAGAAGAAGATTCTTGGTCTGTTCCTCATAATGTTTTTTAAATTTTCTGGCAAATTATTGAGGTTTGAAGTCAGAAAATAATGGCAGAATTCAAGTTTCACACTTTATAGCCATCAGAAAATTCATGCTAATGCAGTAGAAGTGTCCTACTGTATTAATTACGATTTCTCTTATGTTAGAGACTTTTTTTTGCTGTGGTGACTAATTTTTTTCTTGTTATTCACTACCTGTCTCTTCATGCACTGTTTTAAATTATCTTTGTGGTGTTCATGCTTTCTTTTTTCTCAGGAGATAATATTTTACCTTTTTTTATATCTTTTTGAAATTTGAGATTTTATTGCTTTTGTTACTGCAAAATGTGTTTAATGTATGCTACCATTTTAAATCTAATTTGTTCTAGTTCTTTATTATTATTATTATTTATGTAAACTAAGCAGTGTTTTTGGAGTTATTTTTTGATGTACTGTTTTTTAGTATTTCTTTGATAGCTTTTTCTTAATACATGCTCACTTATAAATGAATAAATTAGGTTTTAAAATAAATAAATACATAAAACACTTGTTTCAAAGCAGCATAATTGGAGTGTTAGAGCTAAGCAAATAAAGCCAAGAAAATATTAAGCCATGTATAACAAAAACATTTGATAGGCTGCTGCCATTGTATCCTGTAGAGTTGCTGCTTCACAGTGCTTGGTTCTGTAGTTCTTTTCCTAGCTGTGACATTCTATGTGAAATATATATGTGCTCAGCATGTCTACATGGTTTTCAGCTGCTCTGGTTTTCTCTTAGTTCCTAATGTCATGCTGCTAGGATAATTTCATGATCATAGTGCCTGTTGAGTAGGAGAAATCAGATATCACAAAATGAATGAATGAAAGGCTCGATGTAACTAAGATGTACAACCAAACCTACAGCCAATGTAATATTAAAGATATGCAGTGACATGCAAAGCCATATAAAAAGTAAAGAGATGCAAGAAAGGGTAGTCAGCTAGTAAATGATATGCTAACTGAAAAGGATCTAATTTGTGCCTGAGGTACAAAGAGTTTCACTGGCTTCACATAATGACTTTCACCCTCAACTGCACAGTGAGAATGAACTGCAAGGGTCTACATTAGCAAATCGAAAATCCCTTTAACCGAATACCTAAACGTCGACACCTATAACTCGAACCGCAAAAATCCCAAATGCACTAAACAGCAAAAAAGAAAATAACGAACTGTCATAGTCAGCCAACCCCACCACCCGTTACATACTACCTACCCAAACAAAATAAATAAACCACATGCATACACTAACCAAACCCTACTTCTAACCTAAAGTAAAGCACAAAAACCCTACTTCTAACCCTACACTAAACCACACAAACACAACTAACTATGCACTATCCTTAACCCCTCCCTAACCCTAAGGTCCATAACTACCGCACACTTCCCCTACAGACATACACCCAAAACAAATAAATAATACACATACATACAGCTAAATAAAACCCTACTTCTAACACTACACTAAATCTTACATACATTACCTATCTATTAACTTACCTTAACCCACATCCAAACCCTAAAGTCCTAAGTAAAATAAAGCTGATGGAAAGCACATTATTTTTTGTGATTGGTGGTTTTCTGGTCAATTTATGACTATTGGTACAATGGTAGCAAGGGTGGGACTCAAATTATTCAAGTTCTTCTTTTAGGTTCTTTACTTAATATAGACTTGGACTCACACATGTTCAAACATGTTCAGGTTTCTGACCAAGCCTTTCTGAGGAATGTAATTTTTTTGGGATACTCTGTCACTGTGACATGTCTGAATATGGGATTTGGAAGTCCACCCATGCAGTTAGCAAAATAAGTAAATTAATAATAACAATAATAATAATAAATAAGGTTTGATGATTGTATAGCTAAACCTTCTCACAGTGACTGAGCTTTACCAGTGACAGGTGATAAATGTACTGGTGTAGATTTCAGAAACCTGTTTTTTTTTAATCCCTGTGGCTGCCAACCATTAAACCCCATAACCTACCTAGCCCACTTATTCCTCTGTGGGGAAAGAGCCATCATCAGATAATTCCTTCTCCAATGTGGGAAGATACAATCAAGGCTCCATCATCCAGACAGAAATCAAGGTCTTCCTCCACCCCCAGGATCTGCTGACATCCTCTCAGCAGTTTCTGAGGGATGCTAGTGTTTTCAGTTTTTGGGGGAGGAACACACAAGCTTGCCAGCATGACTGCCCCCAATCTGCATGGCTATGCCACAGCAACATATCCCTTTGGCTCAGATTTCACAGGCTGCACCACCCAAAGCTTCCACTGGGTGTCCCTCTTGTAGCTACAAGCTGACTCCCTCTCCTTGGAGGAGCAAGCCTTATGGCACTTACTCCCATCCACCTACCCTGCTCCCTCCAGTTCCTATGCCCACTAATCAATTGTGTTATATGGGTTGCAGCTAAGTCTTTATCCCTCTGCATCACAGGAGGAGGAAGCCTATTCCTGGTTTGATGCCTTATAGGGTTACCACCTGTCCCACTTTGCGAGGGACAGTCCCTCTTTGGGCAGTTGTGTCCTGCAAAATATTGTGAGAAAATGGCAAATGTCCTGAGATTTTAGGACAAAAGTATTTTCTATATTGTATGTAATAGTTGCATAAAACAGTTATTCTGTATCTGAAACACCTACATGTTATACGAAACAGAATAAGGAACAAAAATGCTACAAGAATAAACTTTTATTCAGGCAAACAACTGAAGTTCTGTCCTTTGTACTGGCCATGGGTATGTTTTGCCCTGCAAAATCTGATGTTTGTAGCACAAATGTCCCACTTTGGCCATTTGGAAAGGTGGCAACCCTAATGCCTTACTCCTGCTTAGGGTAGTTTCACATTTTAACAGTTTAGTCCATCAAAATGTTTTAGTATTTCAGTGCTTTGGCCTTATAAAAATACAGGCGAAATCTACTCCTAAATATTAAAAATCTGAACTGCCTTTCAATCACTTATAGGTCTTAGTATAAACCAAGTGTATGGCATTTGGCAGCAGTTGTGCAGCAAATGTATCAATGGCTGGTGGAAAAATATAAAGAGGCCTGTATAGACTTTTTCCAGGACATACCTGTCATGAAGGTGGTATTGATAAGGTCCAAATGGTCACTCCACTTACTAGCCTTGAAATTCCTGTGATACTGTGAATCACAGAGCTTTCCTTGGTCAATAAATAAATAAATAAAAAGTAAGATTTAGATCAACAGGTTAAAATTCCAGCTATATTACAGTAAGTTATTTACATAAAGTAAAGCAGCTAAATACCATTTATGTCGGGATTATAAGATGATTTGTTGGGATTAAGGTAGAGCAAGGTGTAATGTGACCACCTCCTAGTACATATGTGCTACTAAGAATACAGGCATGTTCTAAACTGAAATACAGTTACTCTATGTTCATTCTACTGGTACGCTGCCCTACTGTGTTCTACAGACGAGTTATTAAAGAAAAAGTATGAAATGATTGCATGACTGTTTGAATACCAACATATATTTGATCAATTAATAATGTCTATGTTGAACTTCCTGCTTGAATACTCCAGACTCTAGCCCACTATTTTAGGTAAATTTGGATGGCTTCTACTGGTGGGAAGGGGCATTCTCAGAGCAATAGAAGAATACGCTCAGCTAGTTGCTGCTACTAGAAAAAATATTAAACCATAGAAAATAAGTTCCTTGGACTGCAACAGTGAATTGCTAAATGTAAATACTATATACAAACAACAATGAAGCTAATGTCATTTATTGTGGCATTAACTTTAAAAGGGCATGAATTCACAAGTGAAAATAGACTAGCCAGTCAAAGCCAAAACATAATTTTGTGCCCCATTGCGAGTATGTGCCAGTCAATAAGGAAATGTGTTAATTGAGAGGAAGAGAAGAAAAATATAACAGTGGGTATTAAACTATAAGTCTTTAGACAACAGCAGGAGAACAGGGTAAAAACAGATGCTGCCATCTAGGCTAATGCAATGTGATAAACATAATCAAGACTGCTATATGTAATATCCCCAGGGGACATGGATGTTGCATGAAAAAGATGGCTTTAAACGGAAAGAAAATCTAAGTTAAGCTGCATGTGAAAGCCAAGTTGCAAAACTGGGAGGTGTAGATATACGGGAGACTATATTCCTTTAGAATAACTTCCTTCATAATGAAAGAAACAGGATACAAAGGATTAGTCCAGATAAAAATCACTTTAGCTAACTGATCTAGGAGTGTCTCTCTCTCTCTCTCTCTCTGATACCCTCTCTGTTAGAGGAATAAAGATGCCTTATTGAAGTTTCAAGTATTTTATTCAGTTAAGTAGGTAGATGGATGAGTGTTCCTGTTATAATACATTATATTCAACAGAGCAGTTATTTAAAGACAGTTACAGAGAATGGTGGGAGGGCCCAGGGGAGCTAATTTGAGGAAAGTCTGGGAGATGGAAAAATAAGGAGCCAATCCCAAAGCTTAGAGGTTAGTCCCTTATTTGAATATTCCTAAAAGCCCCATGAGGGTTTACTAGCTCAGTAGTCTGTGGAGCCTCATTCTTAGTTAAAAGGTTTTATTTTTAATTTTTTAATTTTAACAAATAAACATGACAACTCACCATGAGCTACCACTATATTTAAGAAAACACTTTTGCCTGAGTTTTTTCAGGTCTATCTAATAGAATGGTTTCCACTTTGATAATTAACAATGCCTGCTTTTACGAGGCTATCACCAAACCTCATTAGTTTGTTTTGCAACTCATTCCTTGGAGACAATTATGAAATCTTCATTACAAAGCTTTTTTTATATAGTCTACCACATGTAATATGATAGGCTGTGCCCACTTATACATGGCTCATATCTCCTGAAATACAATAAGAAAGGTTAAAAAAAAAAAGATTTACTGTACCTGCTTAGGGTTCCTATCATGTAGTCAAACTTTTACAAGTTCGAACCACATATGGTTGAGACCATAAGTTAAAATTTGTAAAAGTTTGAGCGTTTCAATGGAAATCTCCATAAGCAGAGGTTTCCATTTTGTTCAATGTGGTGTGATCTCGGAGTTGGCATATTTAAGTAGCGGGATGTGTTGGGGAGTGCAGGTGGGCTTGCCCCCCTGCTTACAACAATTTATTTTGTTATCTGTTCTTTTTTTTTTCCATAGTCAAAGTTTTGTAACTTCAAACATAATGGTTCGACCATTAGGTGTTCGGAGTTATGGAACTTCGACTATGTGATATAGACCCACCTGCTTAGAAGATGCGTGTCACCAGTACCCGATCTTCTTCCTCTTGATAAAGACAGCCCTTTTTATATACAGGGGATGTAGTCACTTAAAGCTACACTAGGTGATTCTCATTTTTGAACAGTATATGCCTCCAGAGAAATAGCTTACAGTGGAAACAAGTCAAGTGCCTAGTTCCACAGAGCTCATGGATGTGGACAAGTAGGAGGAAAAAAGTTAAGTAAGAGACCTCAGAGCCTTTTATATAGGCATTCTGTGCAAATGTAATAAAAATCCACCAAGTGGTGTACCTAGCACCTGGAAGCTCCTATGATCAGATCAGTACCCCAAGGCTCTCCCTTGCATGTAGCTTGTACTGATACTACCAAACCAATTTAGATGTGTGTCCGAATAGCTTTAATTGGAGTTTGACCTGCTGGTTTGATTAGCTTAAAGCTATTTGGACACACATCTAAACTTGAGCTACAGAGTATACAATACCTTTAATAAGCATAAGAATCTCAGACCTTCTTTGAGCACAGGCAAATTGTGCCTATGGTGTAAGGAATATAGCAGTGTCGTGTGGTGCCCTGGAATAACAATTTTCATTGTACTGCAGATTAGAGAAATGTTGTTAAATGCAGACCAGGTGGTTAGAGTATCTATACCTGGTTGCTGGGGGTAGCTGCACTGAAAGGGTGAATGGTCCTGGACTCACAGTATGCTTTTATGGTACTTCAGTGTGGGGTGTTCACTGTCAAACTTCTTCCCGAGTTTAGGAGTTACTGAGGGATCTTATGTTCAGATTCTTATGTTCAGATGGTGCCTCTCTTCAGGTTCCATGTGATGAAGTCAGGGCTATTCTGCTCAGATTCATCCTATCTTCAGGTTCCAGGTGGTGAAGTTAGTGTGAAAGAGAGCTAGATAGTTCTGTGCCTGGCTAGATGAAGGGATGGAAACTGGAAGGGATCAGATGGAAGGCCAATTAATTAATCTCCTGAGAGAGGGGGTGGTGCCATAGGGCCTGGGGTGGGGTTAGATGATGTAAGAAATGGATGTAATCAGTATGGGTGTGGGCTGTCAATCAAACTAGAAGGCTAGTGTTTGGCCCCCTTTTTTGACTCCTAACACCAAAAGTAAAACCCAAGTCCTAAATGAGTAGTAAAAAAAAATCCAGTGACTGAAAGTTGCTCTTTAATTCTGTGCACAGCATGAGGTAAAAAGTAATTTCAAACATATGAATTTTCTGTTTGGATTTGTATACATCTAGAGATCACAAGAGAAAATACAACAAAAAATTAAAATAAACAGAGTGGCTTGTCTCCCATGTCATTAGTTCAACAGATAAGCCATACCAAAGTAGATACAGTGATTTACAATCCTAATTTCTTGATTGACTTTTTCATATTAACAGCAGCAATTAGAGTTAATTAACAATGTATGCCCAAATCCTGGATTAAATAGCACAGGTGTTTTAGCTGTATCATTTATGGTTTAGTTTCCAAAGTAGAAGCACACTTTTAATGGAAATGCTTGAATTTAGACTAGGGTAGGGGTGGGTGTCCAGGCTGATTTGCCAGCTTAACTCCATTTTTTCACAGATGGAATTTTTCTTTCCTTTGAGTGGACCCTTAATGAGCATGTCCAGCATGTAGAAGTGGAAACGTCCATGGTCTGGAAGATAACAACAGTGCTTTGCTAGTTTGTTTTTGAGAATCTGGAGTCTGATGTTAGACAGGTGGTGTGCTCCCCTATTATCAGCACCAACTCAGGTCCCCCATTATCAATACAAACTCATGTTGTCCTGCTTTATCTAGCAGGCTCTTGCAATGATTGCTTGAATGCACTCTTTTCCTTGCTATCACAATCCTGTATTGGGGCACAGACTGAGAGTATGAATGCTGTAGTAGCCATACATTGGAGACCGATTGCCATGAGACTATCATGAATATTGATGAGATCACTCACAGACTTCTGAAGCCTCTCCGTCACAACTTCTACTTTATCGTCACTGTGATTAGTAGATTCTGGATCCCAAACCAACTGTTTTTGCTGCACTGCCCTTCTATCCTGTGTCCTGGGTACAAAGTATGTCCTGCCTCCTCCTCCTCCTCCTTACCATCATCTTACCCACATCCAAGCTGTATCCTTTCAGTGCAACTATATTGAATGTAATAACCCTTAGTTCATGTTTGGCAGGTTGACTGGTTTTACATCCAGCTTCTTTCAACAGAGCTATCCCAGGTAACCCATGCTGGGCAGCTGGACACTGGCCAGCCAGTAGCTTA
The DNA here is from genome assembly GCF_019279795.1 of Protopterus annectens. NCBI lineage: Eukaryota > Metazoa > Chordata > Ceratodontiformes > Protopteridae > Protopterus > Protopterus annectens. The sequence continues at coordinate 1,275,143,067 of NC_056745.1, forward strand.
CTGACTCAGGGTTCTCAGGCTTTATGGCAGGCAGACATTGACCAGTAGAGGTCTATAAACCCCTCCCACCATTAGCAAAGGGCCCTGGTGTAAGTTGGAGTAGAAGATGGGTCTTCAGACCAGTTATAATAAAATAAATACCCATTCCTATCAAATCATACAGAGCCAGTTTTTATACCATCCAATAGCCCTGGCATGGTCCACAGTCTGTGACTTGTATTCTCCTATCTAGAGGATACTGCACACTACAGCTGATGCCTAAATCGGTTGGTTTACATAACTGTTTCCCCAATGGGCATCCCCTAGACTCTCTGCTGCTGCTGCCCACAACTCCATTCTTCTAAGGGTTTGAGTTTGAAACACACAACATGTTTTTGGGAGGTGACAGAAAAACCACAGAGACACAGGAAGGACATGCAAACTGCACAGATGAACTTGTTAAGAAACCCTTTCCAGTCATGATCTAGGCCAAAACACAGTAATGTTTACAAACAAGTAAGTTATTTACATTGGAAGAATAAATGAGTGCAATTACAATATGTGCCTGATAAGCTGAGAACTGAAAATGTAAGTCCTCACTAACATAACTTGCTGATGGAATATTGCACTTCGTTATAATATATATAAAAATATAAAGCGTATTGATAGAAGGAGACAATTGCAATTCATCATGCATTTGGAAGGGGGGCTGTACAGTTAAACAATATAAAATGATGTGGTTGAAGTGGAATGGCATTATTAACCTTTGTCAATGAAGTATAGCAGTTTGATTAGATAAATAGTGTATAAGTTGCTTTCAGAATTAAGGAAAGTTTCTTATCTTCCTCAGTTCAGCAGATAGTCAATTTATTGTTGCAGGAACTATTTTACAAAAAGCTTTTGCACCTATTGAAAAAAAAAATGGTAGGGGGGGGGGTCTAACAACCAACAGAGCAGCCTGACATCTTACCAAGTAGTTGGAAGAGAATGTTAAATGAAAAGAGCTGAGAGGGGAAAGTAGGATTTGCACAAATCTCATATATAAAGAAGCAAAGAAGAAGAAAAATTGACCTTGCAGTAACAGGCAGGCAGTTTGCTTTGTGGATTGAGAAGCAGTGATGTTCATAATTTGGTACTAGATGAACAAACCTTAATATTTAAGTTTCAGTTTTCTGGAGTATATACTTCTGAAGAGCAGTATGCTTAGGAGAAGAACTGTCCTGCTGATGATATGATGCCATGAAATTTCTGCAATGGTTCAGAGGGATGGGTTCTAGAGTCCGTCAAAAAGACAAAGTGACAAATCTTGTTTTCTGCAGGTTGAAGTATTGTTACTGGAATACAATGCTATCTTCAAGTAGTCCATATTCTATTTTGTGGATTAATGTCTTTCTTTCTAATTCTTGTTTACCCCAGTTGCAAGCACACATGGTAATCTATGACAGAGTTTGGTTGTGAGATTGTCCATCTCACTATTGTTTCCGTATATAAGCTGAAGGAGAGACAGGGCACCAAAGTTAAATATATATATATAATTTTGTTTCAGACAGCATTGCTTTATTGGATATGGAGTCTCAATATGGAGAGGTAAAATAGTATAAGCTGCACAACAAGAGGAATAATACCTAATTTGTTGGTATTTGTAACAATCTTATTCTTATGAGTCTGATTACAAAGCTTGTGAAGTCTGTTTGCAATTTCTTCTGTATGTTTGCTACAGTCTTGTTCATGTTAAATAAAAGAATATCATCTGCACAGTGTATTAGGTTTAGAGATACCAAGTCTATTGTAATATTACTGATAAAAATTAAGAGCAATAATGGCCCAAAAACAGATCCCATGGGATACCACATAGTGAAATGTAGCTATGTCAGACATTATAGAATCCACAGCAACCTGACAATATTTGTTCGATAATTCTGTAACCATCCAATAGTTCCATCTACAAAGTTTTCCAGTTTGGCAAATAGTAGGTCATAAATAATTGCTTCCAAAGCTCATGTCATGTATATAAAGATCCAATCAGTAAGAAGGCCTTTACTCATATTTGTATAAATGGTGTCAATAATAAAGTAAAGAGCTGTCAGTGTGCTCAGACCATTACAAATACTGCATTGTGCACCTGTTAGTAGACCATAGCTGTTTTTGCAGCTGAACTTCCATTTGAGAAAACAGTTTTTCTAAGACATTTGTTAATAAACACAAGTTACCAATCAAGCTAAAGTTATTAGAAGCTTCCACAGAAAAACAGGAAGGCAGCATGGATAATACCAGAGCTAAGTAATAAATTTACAGATATGTACTGAGGGTTAATCTGGCTGCCATTCATAGAACAAAAGGGTACATTTTGCTATATTTGATGCCTGCTCTTTTGTCAAGGTATTCTAATAGGCTTCTATCCTGTTTAGGAAAGAATATTATTATGTGTTGAGATTATTCTGGCTTAAGGAGATGAGTTTAATGTGATGTCTGGTAATGGGCTGTATGAGACAGAACGAGTTTGCTGAGTAATCTCATTTAAAGTCACTGGATAGTTCTTCTATTCACTAGTGAAAAGTGATTTTTGAATGTGAAAATTGTTGCTGCCTTGTTTGTGACATGATTAGTTCAATTTTAATTTCTTTTAAGAATAATATTTGAGAAATAACTAATGCAAGCTGTTGTTTTCCTGGATAGATAGCCTTATCTTAGTTGATTGTGACCCTGCATTATTTCCTAATATTCAAAAAGGCCTGGTTCAGATTATTATTGTGATGTCTTTTCATGTTTTTTTTTTCCTCTGGCTAATTAAGGATTTAATTTACATTGTGATCCATTGACAACATTTAAATGTCTAATAAATCAGGGGGAACAAAGTCAAAGCCAAAAGTCAAAGTCAAAATGTCTTTACTGTTTCAACAATTGATACCACAGTTATATGCAACCATTTAATAATAAGTTACAATAAATATTCATTCATTTCACACACACAGTTATTGTTACCAATAATATTTCCTTTGCTTTTGCTTTTGCACTTGTTTATCCTCTACTTGCATTGATTTCCTTTTATTTCACGCTGTTGCTTATAGTATAGATTTTACTTAATAGTAATAATAATGCTAACCATTTGAAATGTTGGGACCTACTTCAGTGAGTTCCGAAATACGGATACTGAATGGTCAAAAAATGGACTTTACCAATTCCAAAATGGCCATTTCTTGGAATAGTCCCTTTTCTCTGAGGTATGGCAACCATGCAATTGGTACATATAAGTTCAGGGAGGCTTGCCCCTAACATTGGGGGTACAGGGGGGAATTTTACCCTGCAAAACTAAGTTTAAAGCAGAACAGCACTGTTTGATATTTGCTCTTCTTCTGCATTTTCTTTTTTTTCAGTGTTTTGGCACTTGGCATTATAAGTGCCAGCATTTCAATAGGGAGTTATTAATAATAGTTCTTTTTGCTCTAAATTTACTCTTGTAGTGAATAATCTATAATGCATTCCACTTTGTTTCCTTCAACATGCATACCTTTTCCAATATTTTCCAAAACTTCTGCTTTCTACTTACTTATACATTGCATTTCAAAATAATATGTACTGTAACATGAACTTTACTCTACATGAGTTAAGCAACTGTCAAACAAATCATAAAATCTAAATTGTAAACCTACCAAGAAGTTCATAATATGTAAATAATTTAAAAGACAGCAAATTTAGGTTGAATAAAAAAAATGAATCTCAGAAAAACTTCTTTCATTTGAAGCTGAAGTTGTGGGTGAGCACAACATTCCTCTTCTGCCTTTCCCAGTGCTACTCGATTTCTGGATCTGATAGTGGAGTGCCAGTTGTAGCTGTGGATGAATTCTACAGAGTCATTACTCACATCTGCATGATCTTTTCTCATGTATGACACGTTCTTCCCTCATAATTTCTCCATTTTCTATGCTCATTTATTGCTAGACAGCATTCTCTTTCCCTTCGCACATCCTCATTGCGATTGTTTTTCCATATATCCTTAATGTAAAGAAAAGCAAAAAAGATAAACATCAGTTGATTAAAATTCCACTTTATCTGGATGGGACATTTCTGAAAGAACTAAAGAACACAATTGCAGATACTTAACTGGATGTCATGCCTTGGCAGGTTCGTTTCTATTAAATTAACACAAGGCTCATTTTCTTGTGCTACATCAAAGTGTCACAAAGCATGAATCAGGCTTTTCCTTTGCATAACACATTGGTATACCTCTGTAAAAATAATTAAACAAGTGAAAGCTTCTTTACTGCCACCCTCCCATGTGACATTTTCAACTATTTTATGTACACATAACATTTGCCACATAGCTGAGCCTTTTCTACCATCTTTTTCAACAATCGTCTGTTTATATCTTTGCTTACTCTACCTGAACTGATCTTATCTGGATTTTCTTGAACACCTGTACTCTGAACACAGATGTAACCATCCTGTTTTGGTTCACATTATACAAAATATATTTTAGATTTCTGATTATTAAATCTGACTCAGTATATACAATGTATCAAGTAGTCTAGCTGAGTTGGTTGCAACTAAAATGCAATCACTTGGCATTTCCTTTCTGTTTGCATAATCACTATCTTTTATCTAAATTTTCATTTTGGATATCAACTCTTTTGACAAGTTTTTTCTTCTAAAATTAAAAAAGAAAAGCATGACGCTAGAAGACCAAAAGGTATGTTAGCTCTTTCGTTTACTAAAAATATGTAAACTTCTTCAGACAATTCACATACAAATAATCAGCCTTTAAATAATTTTAAAAAATGACATAATTTCCTAAAACATCATTTCCTAAAGCTACCTTACCACAATTTAAAGTGAAAGAACAAAAGCTACAAGAAACATAAAACGAACACATAATTATTATATTAAATTAATTTCCTATAAAATATATGATATAATATATGTTACCTATCTAAGTAAAGCTTTCAGTTTTAGAATGCTTTTGATAGAGGTTACATCATTAAGACCTGGCGGAACTGAAGCATTAAATTTCAACTGCCATAAAACTTCTTTTTCTTCGATTCTCAAGCTAATAGGCCCCTCTCTTTCATTTTAAGGTATTTTCTCAATAATCATAAATAAAAATTTATGCTCGGGATTTAATAAAGTGTGTCTAGCTAGGGCATTGGTAGAGTTCCCTTTGTTGATTTCATAATAGTGTTCATAAATTCTATTCTTCAGTGGTCTATCAGTTTTCCCTATGTAGAAAGCCTGACATTTAGAGCACACACTAAGGTAGACCACCCCCCTAGTGTTACAGTTAAACTTCCCATTAATATGAAACTTTCTTCCTTTTATTATAAATGTATTACCCTCTTTAATGTACTTGCACCAGTGGCAACTTTCACATTTGAACATTCCATTATGTGGACGGGGCATGGTGGACTTATTGTTTTCCAAGATGATTTTCAAATGACACCCTTTACGGAAAATCACATGGGGATGTTCATTAATGTATTTACTGATTGATTGATCCTGACATAAATAACCCCAATTTTTAAAAATATTGGATTTTAAAGATGGGGAATCCAAAGAAAACGTAGTAATGAAACTGGAAATAAATGACTCCCCATTCTCGACCTTGTTACAAGGTTTAGATCCCATTAAATTGTTGGAGTCAGGTAATAATGAATGATAAAATGGAGTAGCCAAATTGTCTATAGTATCCACTCCAGTTAAAATAGTCATTTCATCCTCTTTGATACGTAATATTGGTTTAAATAAACCACTTGTCCTTTTATTAGTGACTTCTTCAATAAGTTCATCTACCAGTCTAGATGGATATCCACGTTTCATAAACATATCTTTTAATAACATGCTCTCTTGAAAATAATCACTCTCCAAAGTCACCATTCTGGCAGCTCTAATGAGTTGCCCTTTTACCACTCCCCTTTTCTGGTGGTAAGGATAGCAACTGGAGAAATGTAAAAATGCATTAGAGTATGTGAATTTCCTAAAAATCTTGGACGTAAAACTATTGTTCCAGATATCCTTGTTGAGTTCCACATCCAAGAATAAAATCCGGTCCGTTTGGAATTCCCATGTAAATTTCAAAAAATTGGTGTATTTAGTAATATGTTCAATAAATACAGTGGCAGAGGTGGCATCACCTCTCCACAAGATGAATATGTCATCCAAATAACGGGTGTACCATGCGGTCTTCTCCTGAAAAATGGAGTCAACAAATAGTCAACTGGGATTTAGGTCCCACCACAGCACAGCCCTTCTATCTTTCACCCAAACCACAGTAGGGGCAAGAGATAACAATAAACTGGTGTCATGCTTATACCTTGACCTCTCCAAAGCATTCTATATCATTTCCCACCCTAAGTTTCTCACTAAACTAACTGAACTCAACCTCTATCCATCAACTACTCACTGGTTCTCTAGTTATATTAATAACAAACAGCAATCTGTTAGATGGCAGACTTCCTGCTCTCCGTTCCTACCTATCCAAATAGGTGTACCCCAAGGATCCAAACTCGGCCCCCTTCTCTTTAATATCTTTACTAACAATCTACGCTCTGCAAGCAGCACCTCATCTCTGATCCAATACGCTGATGATTCTACCCTTATTACCCTCTCTGACAACCTTACTGACCCTCTCTCTCTTACACAGTCTTATTTTAACACCATCAAACACTGACTAATTAACAACCAACTCATCCTTAACCCAAAGAAAACTAAGCTTCTTCTTTTCCTGCCAAAATCTATGGCTAATTTCAAAACTTTCTTCACTCTCACTTCCCTAGACAACACTATCATACATACAGACACCCATACCAATCTTTTAGGAATCACAACAGACAATCAACTGAAATTCGACCTTCATATCCAACATTCCATCAAAAAGACCAACCAAAAACATGGCCATCTGAATAGAAACAAAAAATTCTTATCCATCACCTCAAGGAGTACACTAATTCAAGCCTACCACCTCCTCTGCCTACTCTATGCTTCCCCTATATTTACCCACCTCCAGTCTAATCTTTTAACCAAACTTGAACAGTCATACAACCAGATAGCCAAATTTGCCTATAACTTCCCCTACATATCCTATCATTGCCTCACCCTTAAACAACTACATTGGCTCGAATTCACCTCAACTTCTACAACTTTCTCAGTTACAGATGCCACACTCTCTACTTTACAAACCTAAAAACTGTTCCTCCCTGTCCTCCTTCCTATCCCTATACAAACCCTCATGATCTGTCCGTAGCACTGACTAACAGCTACTTGATACTTACAGGCCTAACAAAGCTAGACGCAAATTATTATACAAATGCTCTATATCTCAAACATGGAACAAACTCCCTGTCAATTTATGTTCCTTTCTGTTCAAAAAAGAATTGAAGCGCTACCTTGCAAACTCTTCCTCCTGTACCTGTCACCATCCTACCTAATTTTTACCCACCCAGTCTCTTCTGAGCATGTCAAGTGCTCCTCTCCTGACTCAAATATACCTCTTATTAATACCAGCACTGTGATGCCTCTGCTGAGCCGCTGTGCAATGTTTCCACCTACACCTCTTCTTTCTCTTCCTTTACTATATTTCCTCACCCTTCATTAACTGCATTATCTTACTCTCTGTTCTCCTCTCCCCTGTATTATTAGTATTTTTTTCTCTCTTCCATGCTCTGCAATATTATTTTTCTCTCTCTACTCCTCACCTCTTTATCTTCTTTTCTTCTGTCTTCCATGCTATACTATATTTCTTCTCCCTCTCTACCAACATGATCTATTTTTACAATCTATTTTGTAAGCGCTTTGTTGTCTGATTATATATTGCAAACTTACAATTTTTATTTAAATTTTTTTTTGTTAATTTTCATTATCATATTAATATTTTGTTGCCTTGTACGAGTACTTTTATATGTACACTAATATATGTACTTATGTATCTAAATTCTCAATACTGCTATGTAAAGTCTGTTGTTTGTTTTGTGTGTAGATATTTTCTCCTCTGGTTTCCACTGAAAATGGACCACCAGCCCAGTGGACTAACCTGGTTATCAAACAACAAATAAATAGAATAATACATAAATGAATAAGTGCATACACACACACACACACACATATATATATATATATATATATATATATATATATATATATATATATATATATATATACACATATCAGTCAGTAAATAAAGTTGTGGTATATGTTCATTAGGTACAAATATGTAGAATCCTATAACTAGTGGAGTAGCTATAGATACGGTTTTGGCTATTGTCTGGAAATAGGAACACTTGTAAGCATCTGTAATAAACATTATCAGATACTATTCACGTGCTTATGGTTAGATGAAAAGCAGGCATGCTGTCTTGAAGACTATCTGGTCACTAATTTATTTTAATTTTATTAATTTATTTTTCATTGACTGGGTTAGTACTACTAGGCTTGTGGTCTCTTTTCAAGGGAGACTTGAGGTAGTATGTTTACTATTAGGAAAAATTTGGCTAGGACATCAGGAAATTTCCTGTATTCTTTTCGATAAGTGCCATGAGACTTTTTACATCTACCTGAGCTACCACAAACTCAAGCAGTTGGGGCCTCCATTTAATATCCCATCTGAAGAGTGACACACTTAAGAGTGCAGCACTCCCCTTATGTTGCATTGTATTGTTAGATTTTGATCAACCTGATTCGGGAGTAGAACCCACAGCCTTCTTCTACAAAGGTGAATATGCTACCTGTTGTGTCACTGACACTGACTGTTGGTGAAAATAATGTGACTGTATCAATTTAAAAAGTAAAGAGTCAAATAGAAAGCTAGCTGTGGCAGTTAGAAGTAACCAATTTACTTCTGACAAAGATAAACTGTGGTACTCTGCCCTGTAAATTAATCACACTGTTTTTACTTTCTGCTATTTGGAACTTTGCAGTGCTTGGTACAGAGTTAAATCAGACCATACTCTCTTCCAACTTCTAGTAATAAGGACAATGATAGCCATTGCTTTTCTTAACTATTAGCATATGCGGATGATCTAATTTTGATAACTGCAAATTTCAATAGTCAGATGCCAAAGTCTTCTGATATTATAAAGAAGTGAAGGAAGTTAGAGGCTATAGGATTTGTTAGAGCAAGTCAGAAAGATTAAAATTATATACTGGACAGGTAAACAATATATATAGTATTCCATCTAAGGCAATGGAATATCTTACATTTTTCACAAACAGCAAGCAAATGTTATATGAAATATATGATGAAAATTGAAAAATGTATTAAAAAATCTGAATAAATTATTTCCACTTTTAGGGAGGATAAATGTAATACTAATGGTATTACTCTTAGTTTTGTTCTCTTTACAAAATGTATTAATCTCCCCCACAGGAAAATGGATTTCTCAAGTAAATTTTTTTTGTGGAGAGATGACTCTCCAAAAATACCCTGGGAAATGATGACTGTGCCACAATGACAAGGGGGCTTCTTGATGCCTACTATTTATAGCTATGCTATTTCATATAGTTTTACAAATATAATAAATAGGTTCATAGGTTCATAGGTGTGTACTAGGCTAATGGCCCTGGGGCCTTTATAAGCCTAGCCCAAGAATATTCCCAGGCATCTTGCTGCCAGATATTAGTTCCCTGTGCCCCTATCAAGCAAGGCTGTTGAAGTGATCCCCGGGGTGAATTTCCTATTACCCATCCACTTGTCAAGATTTTTCTTGAAGAGGGCCAGTGAGGTGCTCTGCTTGATGTGAATGGGGAGTTTATTCTAGAATATGGGAAGTCTCTGGGTTAGGAACCTGTCCCTCCAGCAGGTTCTGTTTATTGTGGGGGTGAGGTTAAAGTCCTTAGAGCATGTGGCACAGTGGGATTGAGATTTTTTTCAGATGAAGCATGTCTAACAACACTGGGTCAGACATGGCTTTGTAGGTCAAGTAGAGATCTCCTCTAAGTAGGCAATATGAGATGGAGTACAGCTGGAGGTTTTTGAGCCTTTCTGTATAGGGCATGTGTCTGAGTCCTAAGATCTAATTTGTGAGGAACTTTTGTGGCCTCTCCAGTTTTTGAAGGTGTCTAGTGAGGTACTTGCTGAATGATGTGTTGTACTCTATAACAGGTCTAATAAAGTATGAGTAGAGAGGGATTATGACTTCTTTTTTCCTGGATGAGAAACCTTTTGTAATGAGGGGTGCCACGTAGAAGGACTTTATAATGACAGTGGTAACATGGTTGTCAAAGGAAAGGTTGCTATCTACCTGTGTCCCCAGATCTCTTATCACACCTTCAGAGTTAAGTGGGCTACCATCAATGTGGTAGTTTGTGGGCTCTGTGTTCTTCCTGAAGGGAATGACGATGCACTTTTTAGCATTGAGCTTAAGGCCATGGCTTTGGTACCAGTCATTGGTCTCTGTGAGGCTCTCTTGTAGAATGTCTACATCAGCCTGAGAATCAATAATAGTTCCCAGTTTGCAGTCATCCACAAATGTAGTTAACCAGAGTCCCTTTGTGTTGGCTTGAACTTCAGATAAGTAGATGCCAAACAGGAGAGGACCCAGGACCGATCCTTGTGGGACTTCACTTGTTACTGCCCAGTAGTCAGATTTGGAGTCCGCTACTTTCACTGTGTGGGTTCTGTCATTGAGCCAGTTGGCAACCCATCTTATGATGTAGGGGTTTGTGCCTATGTTAGTGAGTCTATCAATGATTCCTGAGTAGAGGATAGCATTGAAGGCCTTGGCAAGATTGAGGTAGGCTGTGTGGACTACCTTGCCTTCATCCACTGCTCTGGTGACAGATTCAAAGAAGTCTATCAGGTTGAGCAGGCATGATCTTCACTTCACAAACCCAAACTGCATGGAGTACAGAGTCTGAAGGTTCCCTATGTCCCTATTTATAAGGTCCATAATGATGCACTCCATAACCCTACATATCAGGCTCATCAGACTAATGGGGCAGTAGTTCCCAGGGTCAGTAGTTGCTCCCCCTTTGTGGAGTGGAATGACTGTAGTGGTGCACCATTTGGTGGGAACAAAGCCTGAAGTGAGGCTGTAACTGAACAGGGCACTCAGGTATGGTGTCAGCTCACTTAGTAATTCATGTAGAACACAGCCAGGTATATTATCAGGTCCCATAGAAGCTGCATTCTTGGCTTTGGACAGTGCGGTTTCTACCTGATATTAGGGATTTGACATTCCTCGGGTATTGGGATGGGCCCTTTACGGGGTGAATGGGGAGTAAAGTTTCACTGAATCTGTTGGCTAAGATATTGGCAATATCAGTTGACTTAGTATAAGTGGTGCTGTTGTGCAGTAGTTCAGAGCAAATCTGTGCATTGTTATGCAGATTCTTGATATAACTAAATAATGCCTTATGGTTATCTTTAGTATCTGTAGCAATTTTGTTTTCGTAACTGGCTTTAGAGGATTTGATGAGGGATCTCAATTTTTTGCTGAGGTTAACAAGGGAGTTTTTCCAGTCTTAGGACTTTACCCTTTTCTGCAACAGTTTTTTCCTTCTATTGTAGAGTTTGTTAATGGCAGGGGACCACCACATTAGCTTCCTTTTTTTGGAGAAGAGCATCTTAGTTCTGTGGGTATGGCCTGTTCCATGCATTTGTGTATATGCTCATACAGTGCATTGATGTATGATTCAGCAGCCATGCACCCATTCTCCATTTGCATGGGTGACATGAAGTTTGCCACTTCTGTTTTTAAAAGCTCAAAATTGGCATTGCAGAAGTTCTTCATGGTGGCTTCCTTTGTGGGGGATGAGGGTGGGATGTGGATATCCATGGTGATTAACTTGTGGTCAGATCTAACCAGGGAGGAGTTGATTGCTGGTGTAGAGCAATGGTCTCCCATGTTTGTAATGACCAGGTCAAGGATGTTTCTACCTCTGGTGGGAGTTGAGAATGAGTTGGTCCAGGGCGTTGGAATTAATAAATTCCAGAAAACATAGGGCAAATGAGATGGTACATAAGTAATTCTCCCATTTGATGGAGGGGTAGTTAAAGTCTCCCAGTATAAGGGTATTAGGTTGAACCTTAATATTTTCCAGAGTGTTCAGGAATGTGGAGTGGGAGTCTTGTGACATTGTGGGGGATCTATAGCAGGCTACAACCTGGATTGCAGTTTTATCCAGTGTTAGTTGTACCTGAAGTATCTCTGATGCATTATGTTGGGCAACTAGTCTGGAGGTGTGCGTATCTTTTATGACGATGGATACACCTCCTTTAGGGCTTCGGTCCAGATTTAGAGGCCGAAAGGTGTGATATGCATTGTAGCCTGGTAGCACTAGGGTGCTCTCCAGAGTCTTGAACTAGGTCTCTGTTACTACACAGATGTCAATGTTCTCCAGTTTAAGGAGTGACTCGAGCGAGTGCATTTTGAGATTTAGACTTCTTGCATTGATAGCATAACCCTCAGTTGCATTTGCTTGTAGTTTTTACAGTGGTAAATTTGTCTTCAGGGCATTGCCTAAAAAAGGCACTATAGGGGTGGCAAGAGCCTTGGCCAGTATCCAGAATCCCAGGGGTGACAGGTGCAGGCCATCTCTGGCAAAGCATTGAGGTCTGTCGATCATGTCATCCCATGCAGACAGATACTGGATCCCCTCTGAATGACACCAGAAACTTAGCCAACTGTTGAAGTCAATCATTTTCTGCTTGTACTGTGGTACCATTCTGGCAGTGGTGATGCTGTGGTAGCGTTGTCATCTCACAGTAAGATGCTGTCCGGTTTGATTCTCAGCTAGAGCATCTTGTGCGTGGAGACATGCGTGAATGGGCATACCTTCATTGAAGGTTATGCATCAGGCCTGGCAAGCCGGTACGTCAAAATCAACTGCCAATCATTAGCGGACTAGAGTTCCATTGTGGTGACCCCTAACTGGGAAAAGCCGAAAGACACAAACAAACAAACAAACTGTGGTACCATTCTGGGTGATGTTAGGATGCTACTCAGGGCTAGGGTCATACCTGCCTGGGCTGCAAGATCCGAGAGCTCCTCCATGTCTCTTGTCATGTAGTCCAGGGAGGTACATCTTAGATCATTCACACCAATGTGGACAATGACAGAGTCATATTTGTACCTGTTGTGGAGAGACCTAAGTGCATAATATACCTAAGTGTGTTTTGTGTCTTTCCGCTTTTCCCGGTTAGGGGTCACCACAGTGGAATGCCGGTCCGCTAATGATTGGTAGTTGATTTTTACATGCCGAGTTACCAGCCATGACGCACAACCTTCACCGATGGTACGCCCATTCATGCATGTCTCCACGCAGATGACACTCTAGCTGAGAATCGAACAAGACAGCGTCTTACTGTGAGGCGACAACACAAGAAAATGGTATAAAGAATAATTAAAAGCTAATTGATTCAGTTATATATTCTTCTTTCTAAATTAATAAGTATCAATTTTGTTGAATTTATTCTAACTGAATTTATTGGAATATATATTCTACAAATACAAACTTTATTTAAATGTTTTCAATTTCCATGGCAGAATCATCAGATTAGAAAATGTGGTCCTGATAAAAAATGTAAAGAACTTGTAGTACAAAAAAAGAAAACTCCCTCATCATGAAATCATATGAAGACTTCCACAAGGTTTTTGAAGCCTGTCCATTAAATGAGGGAACCATGCAAGTATTAATACTGAACAACACATTTCTGTAAAATGTAAAGTCTTATGAGAGAAAAGTCCAAATGTAGTCTTGACTGGGAAAACTAAAATGAACATTTTTTTACAAGAAAATGTAATGATCACATATAGTTAAAGATTATTAAAGATATTCCCTTTAATCATATGTCAGTAAGAAATAGGTCCATCCAATATAATATTGTTTGTGGGATACACTATACCCCAACAGATTATATTTATTGCATATGAAAGATTCTCCTACTTGTTGGGATTGCCAAACAAATTTTGCAAACTTGTATCATTGTTGGTGGGCATTTCCTAAAGTACAACCTTATTGGATGAAAACACATATGTTATTAAAGAACATTTTAAAAGAGCAGATATTATTTACACCTAAAACTTTTTATTAGTTATATTAGTTACATCTTCAGAATTGAGTAAACTGAAAATTTTGTCAGCAGCAAAGGTAACTAAACGAATAATATTAATAACCTGCAAAGTCTGACCCCACACCTGAATTCGGTTCACATAAATGGTGGAATCTATATTCTGAATACTTACACTGTCATAAAATTTAAACCATCAGTCCATTCATTTATGTAACAGCTAGGAAAATGAGCATATTAATCAGATTATTTTTTCTTCTGTTTTCATTTTTGCCTTCCTTCATTTTTTCGCTCTCTATGTCTCCTTTGTTCCTTTTCTATTTTTATCATGTGTGTATTAGATTTTTAAATAAAATATAAAAATTCTATTGCTTTTTTTGATACTCTAGTAAAGAGATGAGAGATTTCATATGTAGCTTTTAGCTGAGTAAGTGTTCTATCTGCAGCCATAGCTTAATTATGCTGAAAAAATAGAAGGGCGTGGACCCAGGGATGAGTGCTACAATTGTCCTTTGTGGGGATGGGTGGTAAGTCCAACCAACTGATATTGTAGGCCCATGGGTCAGGCTATTGATGCAATCATTTCTGGGCGTTGTGAATTGACATGATGGTCTCTGATATTTTAATAGTAAATTAGTTTCTGAACCTATTTATTGCTTCAAGGGAAAATACACAATATGAAATTGCATTTGAAAAATATTATGCACGATAGTCTTGAAGCACATCTAACATAAAAAAAATACCACATTTACCATGCTCTCTTAAATGTTTGATTATATTTGAACACTTAATTAACAAACTGCAAATGTGGTACTGTGTTGTGACAAAAGTCAAGTTGTTAAGAACTGAGGATATCATGTTTTGCAATGTATTCAAGAATTTGAGTGAAAATTATCTTTCTCAGTGTTTCATAAAGTGGGCAAATAATTTTGATTGAACAGGAATTCAACCTGCGAAAAGTCATTATTCCTTTCAACAGTGGTTAAAGGAATGATATTTTGATCTGTTGACAAGGAAATTTTGAGCCTGTGCAGATGTGTTGTTAGCTATAATGATTTCACATAAATTAAATTAACTTAGTTTTGTGGTCTGTGCTGATGCTGAGTGGGACTGTAGCATGCTGAGAATCATTCCTACTGCAAATTTCAGAGCCTTCAAGAAAAAAAATGCCTTGGTGTTTTCTTCTCAGAAAATCTGCTGCAACTGTTTCGGCTTTGAAGCTTGCAAAATCATTGAATACTGTGACTACTTCTTTGCTTCCTGTTTGCAAGTCAACTAATCAAGTTTGTCCTTATCGTTTTGTATGTAACCTTGCTTTCTTCAACATGGCAATTTTTGTAACCTTGCTTTCTTCAACATAGCAATTTTCATCATTCTTAGGCATGATATTTATTTATTTTTTTGCTGTTGTTGTTTTATCTCTCTGACTGCATAGTCTACCTTACCTTTCTAAGCTTAGCTATTAATATTATTTACTTCCTGTACAACAAATTCAAGAGATTTTTACAGAAATATTTTCCTGTATTTAACTGACATTGTATCTTCTTCTTCTTTTGGCTTTTTCCCAGTTAGGGGTCGCCACAGCGGATCACCTGTCCTCTCAAGATTGGCAGTGGAGTTTTACAGTGTTGAGTTGCCAGCCTGGTACCCAACCTTCCACAGAAGGCACACACATGCACACACTCACATGTAGGGCCAATTTAGAGTGTCCAATCCACCTACAGCATGTCTTTGGGATGTGGGAGGAAACCGGAGCACCTGAAGGAAACCCATGCGACCACAGGGAGGACATGCAGACTCCACACAGAAGGCACCCCAGCCAAGGATCGAACTGGAGAACCTCTTGCTGTGAGGCGGCAACACTAACCGCTGCACCACCGTGGCCGCCCTCTCCCTAAATGTAAATCTACTCTAGTGGCATTTTGCCTCATCTTCTGTGAAACATTGTATTAAAATGCAGTAACTTGTCTTTCCTGTTTGTTTTCTTCTGTAATTTGAGTTTACATATTACACATAATCAATCTGAGGAACCTAGTTGTGCAGGTGTAAGGGAACTATCTGTGCTGCTGGTGAGCTGGGTTTGGGAAAACAGCTGGGATGATGAAATGGAGTGACCAGATGCCCAGATAATGATGTACAGAGACATGCACTATCACACAATGATGTCATTGTATGTCACATTCCCTGAATATAGATTGTGACCAGCAATCTGCACTATGATGGTTCAATGTAGTTCTTCAGCTTTCCTTAATCAACTTTTCATGCCCCAGAAAATTCTGGCTTCATTAGCTTTTAAGGTTATGCCCCCTGAGAAAGACCACATCCAGAATTTTCTGAAAAGGAATAATTGTAGCATTCAGTGGAGGTTGAAGATTAGCAGGTGGTACAGCCAGAGGTCAGCAGAGGTTGAATGTGGAAATGTGAAACAGTGTGGAGATATTAAAATATATATATATATATATCTATATATATATATTTATTACAGTAAAGGGTTTGATTCATTCAGACTTCATTTGCCTGCTGTGTGATTCTGAGAAAGTCAGTTAACCAGAAACTGGTCCATGAGTGACTCTGAAAAAGGTCCATGCGGACCCTAGTTCACAAATATAAATAAATGAAAAATACAAAAAAAAAAGCTAATAAATGAAAACTATGAAACAAAGCTAAACATCTTAAGAACTATTTTGCCATCCCTTCCATAGAAACACTACATCCCATATAGACATATTCTAATCCAGAAGTATAAAAAAGTTTCAATGCTGCTTGTGCTTATTATAGGGCCTCCAATTCCACCTGAATTTGAAAAAAAAAATGTGAATTTTGACTTGGATTCTTACATAAGAATAAAAGTCCCATTCACTTTCCCATAAATTGGTGTCCCCCTCCCACTTACCATGTATGTGGAAGAACTTTCAACTGTACCTGATTTTGAGGAATATCCCTGATTTTGCCTCAGATTGTTGACCTGTCCTTAATATTTTTTTTTAATTTCCTAGTAAATCACTAAGGATTGCAGTGAGTTAATAATGCCAGACATAAAAGCTGTTCAGAAAGTATGTGTTGAGGGAAAATGTTGCTCTATTAACATTCTAAGTTAATTAAAGTAATATGTAAAACATCTCCTTAATTTCAAGTTGTTTGTTCACCAATTATTTGGGGCTTTGCCCAGAATTCCTGAGCAAATATGTTGAGAGTTATAGTCACTGCAGCAATTAGAGAGGAAAATGCCTCCTGCACTAAACTGTAAAATTTTGCATTGAGTGATATTTGGACTTAATACATTTTCACACCAGAGATGATATCAGTGTGTAAAACAATTTGAAGGAGTTTATGTTTGTTTCTTTGACAGGGATGAGAGGCAGAGGAACTCCAGTGACCATCTACTTAATCAAATAACTTCTAAATAATAAAGATTAGTTGAAGGATGTGAGGATATATGAGGTAGTTATCCCAGGTGCCAAATTATAGGGAGTGTCAATTGACATATAGAACACAAAAATATTTCCAGCTTACAAGCTGACGTTAAATTATAGATATGTTTTAATAACAGCTTGGGAACTGTCAAATTTTACTTCTCTTTACAGATAATAAAGAGTTGAAAATTTGCTACATAATGTTGTTAATACCTAAAATACTAAAGTTAGTACGGTTAAAGGTAATTTTCACTGTAATTCTTTCGAACAGTGTAGATTCATTTCTAATTGGCTTTCTTTTTATTGTCAAAATACTGGCAAAAGTTATGCTCCACCAAAATATTTTGATTGCCCTTCACCTTTGTGGTTTATGCTGTTTCTTACCCTACCTGGGATTCTTTTTACATAGGATGCATAACTATTAAGTCAAGTACTGGGATATATGAGCAAGTTAATTCTTCAAAGAGAAAAATTATAAAAATACTTTATTTAAATAGTTTGCTGTGTAATAATCTTAAAAAAACTCTAATTTTATGTGACTGATTGTGTTGACCCTGAGAGTGTGTTTCTGTCAGGGTGGAGGGGAGCAGTGAAAAGGAAGATTTTTAGATTATAAGTAAACACAAAGCAGATAATAATTAATACCTCAATGCCCCTCCCAAGTAATTGCATTCTTGACTACTGATTGATTTATTACTTTTATTTACCATGGCATTTGCAGTTTAAATTGATGAAGGTCTTTTATAATGAAATTACTTATCCACTGTAAGGAGTCTTTAATACAGTTTTTGTTTTGGGGACTGCTGTATTTGGAGTTATTTGTTCTTTTATTAAAAAGAAGTATGTCAGTTTGTAACAAATAAAAGGGTTTTTGATATAATAAAGGGAAAAAATAGTACTTTGGGTTTTGGGAATGTGATTCATGTTGAATGACAAAGCCACAACTCACAAAAAGTACCCATACCCTAGAATTTATTGCACCTCATGCCACAGTTATATTCCTTTCAAGGATGCAATGTGTGTGTGTGTGTGTGTGTGTATATATATATATATATATATATATATATATATATATATATATTCATTTATTTATTCATTTTACAAGTTATATTCTAATTTTTCTTTAAGATCAATTATGTGGATTTGGGTAATTGTGTCTGGTGTAGGCAAAGAACTGTAGCAGTACTCAGTGGTTTCCTGAATAAATATGGTGCAGGATATCATATTTCCTTAAGTCAAATTTAGCTTTCAGTCTGTTAAGTCTTTTTCAGTATAAGTGGACAGTACAGGATTTTTCTGAATATTTTATGTTATAGTTATATTTACTACTATTTTGTTGTGATATTATATTTTATTTGTACTTTGTAACATTATTGTATTTTATTTGATCTAAATTTTTACATTCGCTTGTCCTACATTTTAACTGGTTAGCTGTTTTTTATCATTTTAGTAACATATTTATTCTGAGTTTGATTTATTTAGTGGATTCTGTGTTGGTTGGTTCACCGTATGTATTCTTGGTGTCTCATAAATTAAATAACTTGCTTTTCCCATTGCAGTAAACCAGACAAATTGCACGTATTTTTGTTTAGAGCTGGATTTTGTGTATGGCTGTTATAATTTTGGGTGGGATTTTAGGTTGAGTTTGATTTTTTTTATTACTTTTTATTATTCAGTTTTCTGTTATAATCAAACTGACAGTAAAGCCAACTTTCTTTGTTTACATTTTCTTAAGGGATGTAATATTTTTAATATTGACACTTGTCTGTAGCTTTATTCAACCCTTTTGGTGTCCATTGTGAAGGATGCATATGTGTGAGTGTGTGTGAAGAGCAGACTGAAATATGATACAAAACATCACAGACAGTTTGCAAAATCAGCGACACTTGAGAATGGTCATCAATGTATACCTCAGATGCTTGGATGCATCAAATGACTGAAGAAATACATAACTACCACATAGGAATTTATCTTCTCAGCTCTCAGAATACAGTGTACAACTCCTCCTCCCCCAATAGGTTTCAAGTTGTTATCTGAAGAATCAAGTAGAAAGCTAAACATAATGTTAGACAAAGGATCAATGTGAGGAACAGTTATTAGATAAATACTAGGTTATCAGTCTGCAGACTATTACAGGTCTAGTCAATAAGCAGTGGTCAAAATCAAACTTTGCACCTTAGACTTGGGAGGTTAAGACCTTAGTTATCATACTAGCCCCCCACAGCTCTACTCAGGATCAAGCCAAAGACCTGCTCTGTGTTAAGCAAATGTGAAAAGCACTACACTACAGTAGTGCTAATTGAAAGCCTATTATTCTAGCAATTGTATTTATATACTTAGAAACTTGCATGAGTAATAGGACTTGTCATCATTATTTCCTGACTGTAATCCTCACTGATTTGCCTGATCACACAGTTTTCAAAAACAGACCATAATATAATGGAAAATCAAGGGTAGTTGAAAGTTTATATGCACACATTTCTAGAATAGCAGGTTTAGCATTAGCCTACATTTTTCTGAAGGATCTTCTTCTCTCTTTCGGCTGTTCCTGTTAGGGGTCACCACAGTGGATCATCTGTTTCCATTACTTCCTGTCCTCTGCATCTTGCTCTGTCACACCAATCACCTGCATGTCATGTCTCACCATATCCATAAACCTTATCTTAGGCCTTTCTCTTTTCCTCTTACCTGGTAGCTGCATCCTTAGCATCCTTTTCCCAATAAACCCAGCATCCCTCCTCAGCACATGTCCAAAACAATGCAATGTAATCTCGCTTCTCTGGCTTTGTCTCCAAACCGTTCAACCTGAGCTGACCCTCTAATATACTGATTCCTAATCCTCTCCATCCTCGTCACACCCAGTGCAAATCTTAACATCTTTAACTCTGCCATGTCCAGCTGTGACTCCTGCCTTTTTGTCAATGCCACTGTCTCTAACCCATATAACATAGCTGGTCTCACTACCCTCTTGTAGACCTTCCCTTTCACTCTTACTGGTATCCGTCTGTCACAAATCACTTCTGACACTCTTCTCCACCCATTCCACCTTGCCTGTACTCTCTTCTTCACCTGTCTTCCACTAAAATTAATTTATTTTTTGAAGGCTAAGTCTACAATGCCCAATGGTTTGCCAGAAAAAAAAAAAAAAAACTTTTTGAAGAACAGACTGAAATATGATACAAAGCATCAGAGACAGTTTGTAAAAACAGGGACACTTGAGAATGAAAATCAATGTATACCTCATTCACACACATATATTCTGTCTTAGTCCAGCTGACCTTCATTCTTCTCTTTTCTAGAGCATATCTCCACCTCTCCTGGGTCTCCTACTTTTACTACTGATCACAGTATCATCTGCAAACATCATAGTCCATGGGGCCTCCTGTTTGATCTCTTCTGTCAACCTGTCCATCACCATTGCAAATAACAAAGGGCTCAGAGCTGATCCTTGATGTAATCCCACCTCCATCTTAAACATGTCCACATTAATCTAATAATATAATATCACATTAATTATCTGCATTTTTTGAAGGATAAGAAGTCATAAACTCAAATGTTTGTCATTATTTAGTTATTTCAATCCTCAGTTTATTTGCCAGAAAGCCACTCCTTTTATGTGGAATAGACCAAAAATATGGGGCAAAAATCTGGACATACTTCAAAATTCTTAATAATTAAGAGGTGTGTTGCAATCCCCACTGATTTGCCAGATCACACATTTAACAAAAACGCAGAGTAAAATATAATGCAAAATCAGGAACAGTAGACAGTTTATATCCCACTGATACATATACATACGCATACATACACACACACACACACACACACACACACACACACACACACACACACACACACACACACACACACACACACACATCTATCTATCTATCTATCTATCTATCTATCTATCTATCTATCTATCTATCTATCTATCTATCTATTTATCCTTCTGGCTATAGTTTTGTATCTACATCTATATATATATATATATATATATATATATATATATATATATATATATATATATATATATACAGAACACACACACACACACACACACACACACACACACACACACACACACACACACACACACACACACACATGCTTTAAATCCTTACCTTCTTCTTACATGCTGGCAATAGTAGGCAGAGTGAATGAAGAAAATTTCTCTCTCTCTCTCTCTCTCTCTATATATATATATATATATATATATATATGGATTCACTTTAGAAGCTCGAAATCCTGAAATGTCGAAATTCAGTATTTTGAGCCCATAAAGTAGAATCCTGAAAAGAGCGAAAGCTCAGAAGCGTGAAATGCAAAACCTCGAATACCGGAGGTTTTGAATTTCACGTTTCTGAGGTTCCACTGTGGTTACGGATTTAGGTAAGTGTGTGTGTGTGTGTGTGTGTGTGTGTGTGTGTGTGTGTGTGTGCAGTACTAGTGTGAAATTCAAAATCTCAGGGGTGTGAGATTTTGAATTTCGCGCTTCTGAGTTTTCTATGTTTCAAAAATTCGACTTTATAGCTTCGAAATACTGAATTTCAACTTTTCTGTATTTCAAGGATATAAAGTGAATCCATATATGTATATATATATATATATATATATATATATATATATATATATATATATATATACACATGTATACATAGGTAGATTATCTATCTAAATAGATATAGATACTTTAGAAAGATAAATAAAAACTTGTTCCTGTGCTTGTTCCTACTCTCACACATTAATCTTTCTTCCTGTCTCAGACTGTTTCAGTCACTTGAAGAAGGGCTCGTTGTTGCTTCATGCAGAAACTCAGTGATATGCTGAATGGGTCAGGTAAGCCTAATGCTGTGAGGTTTTCAAAACAGCTTGGTGATTGGATTAATCTGATATTTTTGCTTCTGCTCTCAGAGCACAACTCGTGTGCATGCATGGAGTTCCAAGGACCCAGAACAAAATGGAAGGTCGACTATTATTTTTAATTTAAAATAATAGTTGACTTTTGAATTAATTCAATACAAGTGTTTTTAAATTTTCAGTACTAGGGGCTGCAGCACAGCTGTCAAAGCAATGAGCTGGCCCTGTCTCCACCCCTTGACATGGTCACAATTATAAGCATAGATGACACTCTTCCAGCTCCACTGTGGAGACACCCTTCAAGGCATACTGCTTTGGATTCTGCAATTCAATACATAGCAGTGACTACTCATAGTGTCATGAGTGCCAGCTATCATCTGACTCCCAACATTGGGGCCAAAAAAGGGGTCTTTCCCAGGATCCCAAAGCACTACAGAATCCAACAGATGGGACACCTCTAGTCATGGCACACTTCCCCAGTATTCACAGCATGGAAACTCCACACTGGCCCTGAAGGTTGGGATCCCTGCCTGTCTAGAAACCCCTAGCCCTATGTGTGGCTACCACATCCATCTCCAGTAACCCTTCTAACTCTGGTGGTATTCCTTCCCCCATCACTATGCCTCATTTGGCTTGTCCAAATGATGGTAAATGCATTGCCCACCTCTTTGGTCTGTATGGATATGGTAATATCTGATGCACTGTAAGGCTAATCAATGCATTTTGGTGCATAACCTGGACATTTTAAAGCTTCCATCAGTTTTATTCTGAGATGGCCAGATCATGGCCAGAGATGTGGACCTGATGCCACATCCTTGTCATTGCCACTATATATTGTGCCTGCTTTATTCTTGCATATGGTACCACTGCAGGTAATTTCTCTGAGAAATCTTTAGCTGACTCATTCTCCACTACTGCTTCAAGTCAGCTGCCAGTAATATGATGTTTCCATGTTGTAAGTGTGAGGTGGGTATGTATTTGGCCACCTGGTTGTTGTGCTAATAGAATGATCTTCAAACAAAGTGTTAGGTGGGCAGGGCACCACTATGAAAAGTAGCCCAGGTGCTCTACTAAAGCCGGTTATGTCTATGTTTGGAAATATTTACTATCTTTTGTATGATCTTTCCTAGGTTCATAGGTAAATACTAGGCTAGCTGCCCTTGTGAGCCAGTTTAAGCCTAGCCACTTTTCCTTTTTGTTGTCAAAATAACTTATCCCATTTGAAAATATATTGGCCTTACCAATCACATGGTTGATAATTATATATTACCACTAATGAGATTAATTGGGATCATACCATAATTTGAGGGGACCCATCTATTTCTCACCCATAGATCTAAGTTGCACTTGAATGTGGACAGAGATGAACTTTGTTTTATGTTGAGGGGGAGTCTGACCCACAGCAGTGGTGTGCTCTGTGAGATGTACCTATTCCTCCGAGCTGTTCTGTTGATGTTATAAAGAGGTTTAGATCTCTAGACCAAGTATTTCTGATGCCATTTGACTTGGTGATGTGCAGTAAATCCATCAGTAGTGGGTCAGAGGATGCCTTGTATGCCAGACACAGTTCATCCCTTAGCAGTCTGAGTACAGTAAAAGGGCTTTGAGTCGCTCCATGTAGGACATGTTATTTAGGCTGCGTTTTCTTTTAGTAAGGTATCGCTGTGGGCATTCCAGTTGTTGCATATGTCTGGACAGATACATGCCATGGGAGAATAATATTAACTGACTGGCCTAATGATGGCTGAGTAAAGGATGATAATGACATCCCTACATCTAGATACAATCCCTTTGTTTATAAGCTGTGCAGTATAGAGGTACTTTCTTCCAACTTCACCTGAAATCTAAAAGGGAATACGCAGCTCTGTGCTGAACTGGTTGTGGATGGCACCAACCATACTCAGATGGAAGTAATAGCCAACCTGCTTGCTGACAGGTTTGGAGAAAACTTCACCACCTTGCCCCCGCCAGCCATCCCCCAAAGTATACCTGCCACCATTCCTCAGCCTATTATCTCAAGAAAGCAGGTCATCTCACCTGTCTCCAAGGTCAAAAACACAGCATCAATGGGATCAAACAACATGACCTCACAGACCGACTTGGATCCCTGTTTACCCACAGCCTGTGAACTGGTTGTGTTCTGGCAGAATGGAGACAATAACAATAACAATAATCCCTCTGCACAAAGGGGGACCATCAACCGACCCTGGGAATTATAGGCCCATAAGCTTGACTAGCCTCATCTGCAAGGCCATGAAAAGAATCATTATAGACCTTATTAACAAGGACATAGGTAATCTCCAAACTCTGGACCCAACCCAGTTCGGATTCATTAAAAGTAGATCATGCCTGTTAAACATGGTTGAATTCTTCAGGAAAGATATCAGAGCCCTGGATGAGGAAAAGACAATGCATGCCACCTATCCTGAACTAGCCAAGGCATTTAACACAACCCCCCACTCAGGTATTATGGAGAAACTCTACCACTTGGGAATTAATCCCTGCAATACCAGCTGGGTAGCCAACTGGCTCACTGACAGGACATATACTGTCAAAGTGGGTGACTTCACCTGTAGCAAAGACCCGCCACCAGTAGCAGACCACAGGGTTCTGTGCTGGGCCCCTTACTGTTTGTAATTTATTTCTCAGAAGTCCAGGCAAACTTGGATGGCTTGTGGCTGACAAAGTTCACTGATGATTGCAGATTGGGAGTAATTACTGAGTCTCCCAATGATGTTAATATACTGCAGACACGGTGGCAGACAAATGATTGGTGCCAAAACCATAGATTAAAGCTAAATGTAAAAAAAAATCCATTGTTATTCCCTTTGGGAAAGCTGACATCCCTGCTAATTACATTATAGACAGTACCCCCTAAATGTAGACCCAGTGGTACATGATCTGCATACTCAGGTTGATAGCAACCTCAACTTTGATCACCACATATCTGCAGTAGTAAGGAAATTCTTCCATGTGGCACTTCTTATAAGTAAAGGCATTACATCTGGATCTAAGGATGTTATAATTCCATTATACTCAGCCCTTATCAGACCAGTAATTGAAAACACTGCTCCCTTTTGCATGTATCTCACCAGACACCTGCAATAATTGGAGAGACCACAGAGGTTTCTCACCAAGAAATGACAAGGTACACAAAACAAGTCTGACATAGAAAGACTGAAAGCCATGTCACTGTATTCTGTCTCCTACAGGTTGCTAAGCGGTGTCCTATGCCTGACTTACAGGGCAGTCTCTGACCCGGCCATGATGGAGATGCTACACATTCATAAATCAAACTGCACGGGAGTCACTTGCTCCAGGGATCTTAGCCTAGCCTCTGACATGAACAGGTCTTGCTGGAGAGACAGATACATCTCCCAGAGACTGCCACTTCTGGGAGATGTATCTACATAGTTGGGGGGACATACCCATACTGCATTGACTAAACATGTATTGGCTAATAAAGGTCATTTTTTAAATACACTGTGACTGAATTGGTTGAGACAGAACAATGGAGTGGACCATGGTCATTACAGCTTGACAAAAGATAGCTGTACTGACAAGTTGTTCTTACTGGTTATACTTGACCGGGAATAAATGAGTGTTGTTCTATTAGCTGTCTCTTGAAATTGAGGGCCCTCACTAGATGAAATCCCACTATGAAGAGACCCACAAAATGGGGTTCATATAAATGGATATGTTTGGGCTCCTGTGTACACACTTTTAATTGTTAATTAACTATTACATAAATTACTATTTATTTATATATTAATATTTTATTTTATTATATTATAAATATATTTCCCCTTGTGGCTTTTGAGGATGTTTATTTGTATCTATATTTATAATTATACATACTTTTTTATTTATTTATTTTTTATATATAGGGGGTGTTGAGGATTTTTAATAGACACTGGTAGGTGCTATGTTGATTTTTAAGTTCTGCGCCTTGTTAAATGTGCCTTGAGTTTTTGAAACATTTTCTTAAATGTTTTTTGAAATGCTGTTTAAACTTCTAAAGGGGCTATTTTCAATGTATTTTAACAGTTCAATATTTATACCTAAGAATCATTTTGTCATTTATTATGCCCTGTTCTTGTATCCATTTGAATTTATATGACTGTTTAGTAACCTCGGTAAAGTAATGCAATGTCCTTTTAATGAGTGGGAGGGGCTGTACTATTTGGATGGAAATGATCAAATGTCGGTGGGTTATTTAAAGTTGGGTTATTAATTAAATTATGTCTGAAGAAGTCCATGAATGGTGGATAGACAAAAGCACTAACTTTGCTTTTGAATTTCAACAGTTACTTATAGAATAAACTTAATCGATTTTATTTTAGCAGGCAGTTCTTTTGTTCAGCCATTTCTTGTTGTTTTCTGGTTTGTGTGTATCTATGGTACTGGTACCATAGACTCTTACCTTGGCAAACTTTGCTCACCTAAACACTGACAATTGGGGCAATTTGGGATAAATACGGCTAGGCTTGTAAGGGCTCTAGGGCCATTAGTCTAGTAACCTTCTCTGAACCTATTAACGTATGAAAAGTTATGTCACTGTCCAAATGAGTTTGCAAATCCCAAACAACTGGTTCATCTCTTTGTATTGTTAATGTGGTAGTTATCTGGAATAGATGACTTCCCAAAGGATACAATAATGCATTTAGTTTCAGTCTATGATTTTGCACCAGTTATTTATTTGAGACAAACCTTCCTGCAGGATGGCTAAGCCATTTGGGGATTCGGTGACTGTTCCTAGCTTGCAGTCATCTGCAAACTTAGTCAGAAAGAGCACTTTGATACTGGCTTTTACTTCAGAAAATTAAATGCCAAATAGGAGAAGTTCCAGCACAGATCCCTAGAGGACACCACTGGTGACTGGTCTCACTGTGTAGGTAACTTCCACTATTTTGATTATCTGTGTCCAATGTGTGAACCAGTTGGCCATCCAGTGAGTGGCATATGGGTTGATTTCTAGTTTATTTAGCTTTTATACTATGCCTAAGTGGTGAATTGTGTACTAAATCGTGCATTTCTCTGTCCACACAGTAGTGGTTGACACTGTCCTAATCATGGATGTGATAGATGATTGCCATGGATCAGTGAGGTAATTTTATATGTTTTCAAAACATTCTATCTTGTTTGATTTCATCATTTGCATATGCAATGCCTCTCATTGGCATGTTGGTATTCAGCATCACATTTGCTCTGGTACTGTAAGAACTCTGTGTTATTCTTAGTACACATGTTTGTGAATCGTACTGTAAGCAATGTATCCTTTGCCTGTCTGCTATGCACTGCAGAGAATGTCTATGAAACAAGGAAATTATATCAACCATACTGATTTAAGATTTGGATTTTGTAGTCGCAATGCAGCTGTAATGGTAGCCCCCCATCATGTCCTTTGCTGTTATTGACATGTGTGCACATCTTTGGGCATTTTCTTAGCATCAGTAGCCATGTTGCCACCATTGCATAGAATAAAAAAAAATGGAGTGGCAAGATAATGTTAGGGTGTGAACAGTGACATGCAATGTGCGTAGCAGAAACAAAGTGCCTACATATGTTTCCATTTCTTCACTTTATGGCTCTACAGGCCATAAGAGGGATATATATTTCCCTATGTCCCTGCCAAAGTCATCAACCCACCCACACATGCACAAAGAGCTTTGCATGTACTTGTGAAAGTGCAGAAAGTTAAAGGAGCCTCCTAATAAGACATAGATTAAGTGTGCAATGAAATAAAAATGTGGTGGAGGAACATTTTCTTAAAATGGCTCTACAGCATAACAACCACACAAAGAGCCTCACAACTGCATAATAAATGCAACTATTGCCACTGCTGTGCTCATTGTACTAGGGGACTTTGCATAATAGCACCTGTAGAGCTAATAACTGTAAGAGAAAGGTAAAAGTCAAAAAGCCATATAAGCAGCAATGACTGGGGACTGGTATTTCCACATTTGATGTTGTACAAATACTTTACATCCATGTTGTTTGGGGACATACATGGCACTGTATTGCTGAGGGCATTTAAGCTAAGGGATGTCAATGACTTGTACAATATGGTACATACTGTATGGAGGATTATAAACAAGGAACAGTATTATTGCCATGATAGGAAAAGTGGAGTTCACATAAAGTAGCAATTTCCTTACAAGACAGTAAAGTTTGTTTTATTTTGCATGATGTTGGAGACATAGGCTCTGATGTAGGCTGGAGAGTGTTTGTTCTACTCAGTGTTGATATGAAAGATTTTGGAAGTATTCTGTTTGATGCTAAATAACTTCCATATGCTGCAGTTGAGGCTGTGTCCTGGGTAGTATATTGTATGAATCTTTTTCGTACTGCACACTGGTCTCTAATTTGATACCATGGTGGAGGTGGAGGGGGTACACGTATACAGTCCAACAACATTCAACATCCTTCCATAGCGTGATTGTATGACTGGTGTGTGTCCATACACTTTTTGCAATCTTCCTTCCTATGGGCATCAGATGTAAGAAAGAGTGCATGTGACACAAGAGGTGGGGGCGAGGGTAGGGGGCTGCAGTACACTGAGTAAGTGAGCTGTTCAGCTATTCCTTTACTACGTTTTGCAGCAAACACACCTGTATTGCCTACTTTAGGGATCACTTTTAGGGGAGTTTTATTCTTAGTCCTGTGAAACATTTGACTACCTTCTTACATGTGTACCAGGGAGTTGTATGTCTGAATTGTCCCTGCTCTTTTGGAAGGGAGATGGAGGAAGGCCTCTGTACATACGCATGTAGTGAAGAATTATGTTGATAGGGTATTGCATTCACTGCCTGAGGAATAACCCAGTATGGGGCACGACTCTATCATTAGGTTCACATACACTACAATCAGAGTGAGCGTACTGTGGAGGCAAGGACATATTTACTTGATAAGCACAGTGTATGCCATTGTCAGGGAGGTTGTTAAACACTACTAGTCAAATTCTCCACTGATCGTGTTGCACTTTTGCAATGTTGGAGAGCAACAAAATGCATTTCATCACATTTATAACCCACCACACTTACATAGAGGCAGTGTGTGTGCCACTGAAGCCCAGGGACTTATGAAATACCTGAGCTGTCCCTGATATAGCCATTTTTTTGCAATGTTTCCTGCTCCAGGTAATGAGCCCCATGCATTGTGTCCAAGCAACACTCAATAACATAGCATACCTTTGTTCACTACACATATAACACCTGTACACATTGGTAGTCCCACATCCTTTTTATCATGTAACACAGGTTATGTCAACACTGGGCAGTACTGTGTTTTGATGCGTAGGGGTATAGTGTGCACCTGCTTAAATATCTATGTCTTTAATATGGCTGAAGGTGTCACCGAAAGGATAACTTTTTCTAGGCAGATTATGAATTCCTGCTGCAGGACCCCAATTAGCATGGTTAGTGGATGTTCCTGCATGAAATATCTGACTGAACCTTCCATGTACATGTCTAATGGGACCTTATCCAGAAGACTAATGCTATCAGTGGCCAAAAATCAGGCAAAAAAGCAGTTCTGTATAAGGGTCCCCAATATGATTGCACAGGTATCCAATAATGTAACCTGCCTATCACACAAGTGGGGGTCTGCCAACAGAGAAAACATTATCAGGCATGGATAAGTTCCTGGTATCCTGGCATCTGGACAATTCAAGTAGTCACTGTAGAGTGTTGGACCTGGGTGAAAAATTGAATGTGGCACTTCAAAGGTGGTTGACAATGTCCCAGCTGGATAAGTTGGGACAGGTTCATATGTAAATACAAGATTATTAGCGTGGACACTATCATGACCCTTGCCAATAACCACAGGTCAGACTCAAGCACTCATCTTGAATCTGTAAGGTAAAGACCTTAACCATTATGCCAAACCCTCTCCATATGCCAACCCCTTCCCTTAACATGTGGTACTATTGGCACTACCCATCTAACTTCACAAATAACCAGCATGACTTCTTTGCTCTTACAGGTACATCAGATGTACAAGTCTAATGCCAGTCTATGCAAGGAATTTTAATCATATTTTTTCTATAACACTCTGTTATATAAATATACTTTCATAGGGCTGTGGGTCTTGGTAGAGGTTTCATTCTTAGTCTTGGTAATGCTTACACATTTTCACAGGTGCATGCTATCATATCCATGACCATGGATATAGAATTGCCTGATATCACAGAACTGTCTGACCTCAAAGATCGTGGCAGCCACATTCAGGCAAAGATGGGGCTTACAGTGTCAGTGGTGGACTTTGGAAATATGATGCCATACACCTTCATCATTTATGAATACAGATATTGTGCTTGGATAAAAGATACTACTGTATTATAGACTGAGACCAACACCTCAGCAGGGGGAGTGGCATTGTCACCAGTGGTGGCGTTACTTTTGTTCCTCACAAGCTCCATCAATTGTAAAGATAATGGCAGGTGTCAGCAGGTTGGTGAACAGCCAGGCCCTGGATACTGACACATCCTGATATGAGTGTCACTAGGGTTACTTCACAATGATTGTGCCAGGTCATTATACAGTGATAGGCACAGCCCACTGTTAAGGAGCTTGAGGAAGTACATAGTTTGCGTGATGACCTTTGGGAATGACTAGGCCACATGTGTAGCATTATGGAGAGGAGGTGTAGACAGTCTGTACCTTTCAGATGTCCCTGTGTGGCCAGCCAGGATAGCCAGTGATCTTACCATGGCCAGGCCATGTCTACCTCAGGTAGGAAAGTCTACCGCTGGAGTGGGAAGGGACTGTCTAAATGCCGACAGCACCATGAGGTATCATGAAAGTAGATATAGAGGGGGTGTTCATGTTGAAGTCAACAACTGAATATCCCTCTGCTTACAGTCACAGACCAGTCCCTCCTTTGCATGTACTGTTTAGTATTCCTGTTAGCTTCCCAGGCAGGGACATGCCTGTAGAGTGGGATGTAAATGGTTGGCACACAGATCTCCTATGAGTGTTTTGAATCTCTTCATCAGACTGTCACTCTTCTTATGTGCATTGAGAAGACATTGAGACTTGGGTATTCATTTAAGTAGTTTATTGTATACAAATACATCAGGATGGATGGCAGGAACATTAAACTTAAATGACCTGTCTAACTAACTGCCTACATACTTACATGCTCTCACTCTGGCTGCTCACTCAAAATGACACTCTAGCTGCACATGCGCAGCACTTGTATGAATGTGCTGACTCACTGGAAAGCTTCTTAAAGATATATCACACACACTGATCTACATCCTCACTACTTACTGAGCTGTCTCATATAAACAATGACATCTCAATAGGCATGGAAATATACAAGCACTAATAAAGAAAAACAACAGTCATGTCCAGGTTGCCATGTATCTGGAAGTAGGTTTCGAGATGCAACCTGATCTCATGACATAATAGTCAGGACTGGGTTAAGCAACAGGGACAGTCACTGGGGAATGATCTGCTTGAAGAGTCTCAAGGATTTTCTCAGGGATGGGGATTGTTGACAGAATGTCCCCTGCAACAGGAACATTGGACAAGTCACTCTGAGAACTAGGGTCTTTGTCACATGCTGTAATATTGGTTCGGACACTGGTAACAAATGCTTCCAGTTTCATCTGAATTCCATTCCTTGTGATTCCACAATGTACGGTCTCAGCTCTTGACACAAACTTTTCACAAATCCGATGCAACTGAAAACTTTTTAACGTCTGCATCCTCACTATCTCCACTTTTTGTAAAGAAAGGAGTGGTTTGCTGGTTTTATCATAGTAAGACTTCTGAAACAAATGCTTTTTCAACAGTTGGGCTTTTACTGCTTTGTTGTTTTTGGCACTTGGAACCAACAAATTACTGCTGATTGATGATGTGGTTCTGGTTTGTCTCACCATAAGTCTCTGGGCAGATGAACCAAGATGTTTATCACAAGGAATGTTTCTGAGATTTAACAAGTTGAGAAAAACATCAGTATCATCACGTATGGATTTCTCTAACAGCTATTTTGCACTTTGAACTGCATGTTCAGCCAAGCTGTTTTGACTGAAGGTATTCAGGACTACTCGTAATATGAACAAAGTCCCACTCTTCTGCAAATTTCTTGAACTGTTGACTTTTAAGCTGTGCACCATTGTCAGAAATAATTCTGTGCAGACTTCCATGAACAGAAAAATGTCACTTCAACTTAGTAATGACAGTATAGATTGGGAAGTAGGTCAATCTTGAACCAGTTTGTATAAGAGCCTACTAACACCAAATAATGTTGACCATTCTGCTCAAAGATATCTGTGGCTACTGTCAACCAAGGTAGTTCAGGAATCTGGCTTATCTGAAGTGGTTCTTTCTGTTGATGCGTCTTTGTACTATCACATACTAAACAAGATGAAAGTACTTTCTCAATATCTCTTGACATAAAAGGCCAAAATACTAGACCTCTCACCGTTCTTTTGGTTGAATCAGTTTCTGGATGACCATGATGCAAGATCTGAGTGTATTCTTGCTGCAAGGATTTTGGAACAATCACTTTAGGACCATTCATAATGATATAATTGTCTGACAAAATCTCATCTCTGTACAGAAAATAAAGTTGCACTTCTACTGGTAAACAAGATTGCTTTGAAGGCCATCCTCGATTGATAAAGTGATTGAGCTTCTAGAGAATTTGATTTGAAGCTGTGTGAGTTCTGAGCTCATCAAGGCAAGTGGAAGAAAAAATTCTCACTTCCATGACCTCAAAATCAAGTTGCTATCATTATGCTGTTCTGTGTTTTTTCTGGGCAATCTGGATAAATTATCAGCAAGATAAAGAAGTTTGCCTTTTGTGTAAACAGTATTGGAATTGTACTTCTGCAATTTGAGCATCATACATTGCATTCTATCTGGAGCTGTATGCATAGGCTTTCTCAAAATAGTGACTAGAGGTTGGTAGTCAGTTTCAATCTGGATAGGTTGACCATAAATATGATCATGGAACTTTGAACATGCAAACTCAATCGCCAAAAGCTCTTTCTCAGTCTGGGCATACTGCATCTCAGTTTGGGCATGAGTTCTTGATGCATAGGCTAATTATGGACCATCTTGAAGAATGACTGCACCTAGACCAAATTTAGAAGCATCACAGGAAAGAGTAACTGGTTTGTGAACATCATAGCAGCTGAGAGTTAGTAGGTTGGCAATCTTCTGTTTCAAGACATTGAATACTCTTTGGTGCTGTTCTGACCATGACCAAATTACATCTTTGCATGTAATTTCTCTGAGCGATGCTGAAATTTGGCTTAAATCTGGAATGAACTTGCCTAGATTTTTGACCATGCCAAATAAACGTTGTAGGGCTTGAACATTGCCTGGAGCTGGCATGTTGAGAATTGCTGTTTGGTTTGAAGGATCTGATTGTAAACCTGAACTGGTAAACAAGTGATCAACATAAGTAACTTCTCGTAGCCTTAACTTGCACTTCTGAGGATTCAGCTTAAGATTCACTTCACGTGCTGTTTCCAGAACTTTCTTGAGGTTTCTGTCATTTTCGACTTCACCATTGCCTCCTACTAGAATATCATCTAGTATTAGTTAATTGATCCTATGGCCTATACTTGACCTCAATCATGGTTAAATTTTACTTTTACCTTTATCTACAATGTATAACTCTCATGTAATTTATATTTTATTCTGTACTATTTTTTGTTATTGTATCAACTCTCATTTGTATTTTTTTATTGTATCAACTCTCATTTTTTTAAATGTTAATTTGTAATTTATGTTTTTAAATTGTTTTTAAACCTGCAGATTTTCTCCCCGGGCCTCCACTGAAAATGGGCTTTCACTGGCCCAGTGGACCTTCCTGGTAATCAAATGCCAATCAATCAATCAATCAATCAATCAATCAATCAATCAATCAATCAATAAATCTACTATAATAGCACATGGATAACCAGAAAAATTTTGCTCCATCGCACTCTGAAAGACTTCACTGGCAGAATTTACCCCAAATGACATTCTCAGAAATTTGTATCTTCAAAATGGTGTATCAAATGTGGTTAACAATGAAGATTTTTGGTCAAGCAAAATTTGCCAAAAGGAACTCTTTGCATCTAAGACAGAAAACACAGTAGCATTTAGCATGAGAGCAGCAACCTCTTCAACTGTGCGCATTGGATGATGAGGCCTTTTTAATGCTTTGTTCAGATCTCTTGGATCAATACAAATTCTGATATCATCTGAGCTTTCCTTATGAGCTACTACCATGGAGGATACCCATTCAGTTGATTCTTCTACTGGACAAATTACTCCTAGCTGCACCATTCTGTTTAGCTTGGTGTTTCCTTGTTCTGCATAGCTACTGGAACTTTCCATGCTAGTCTGACAACTGGGCTGACCTCTGCATCTAACTTCATAGAGTACACAACTTGTAGTTTGCCTAGTTTGTCTGCAAAAAATATCAGCATACTCAGAAAAAATAGTTTGGGTGAAATTTGAGCTGTTTTCATTCATAGTTGTCATGTAAGCTTACATGGTGATCTTTGTTAAGTGAAAGCAGTCCCATTTTCAAACTGTCTGTCAAACATTCTACTTTGCGCAATTATCTACCTTGAGTTATGCAGGACTTCCATTAATCCAAACAATACAAAATATCTCATTCTTTGCCCACAAATCTACTGCACTGACTGTTTCACTAAGCACAGACATACCATCAACATAAAAATTAGCAGCTTTCTAATTGGTCAACTTGCCTCTTAGAATGCCCTCTTTTAATGAAAGAATGTGCCTTATTTGATTTACAAAACCTTTTGAAATGATTCCACTTATTGCAAGAATGACAATGCTGACCAAAAGCTAAGCACTTTTCTCTTTTGGACTCATGATTTCCACCACAATTATGACAGTTGGCAATAAAATTTGGTACTACAGCTGAACTTGTTGGGTTATAGTTGGTATTAGAAGTGGAGGTACACACGAACCCTTTTGATTTTGCTGACTGATCCTTATACTTCACTGAGCATGCTCCGGAATTTCCTAGAATGACTCGGGGTTTCCCAGGGAAGGTTACAGGACCTGCAATAGGTGATGTGCTTGGGCCTGTTTCTTTTAACCATGTGCTGCATACTATTAACATGAGTTTTGTCATTGCGCCTTCCACAGCTAATCTCTTTTGTAAGCATACTTGTGTGCTTTTCTGTAAGCTCGTATATCTGACAAATCTCAATGGCCTTATTTAAAGTTAAATCACTGTCTCAAAGCAAAATCTTTCTCACTGTATCATTATTAATACCACACAAGAGCTTGTATTTTATCAGCTCATCTCTCAGATCACCAAATCTGCACATTTTAGCCATGTTTCTCAAGCCAGTCATATATGCTACAAAAGTTTCACCAGGCTTTTGATCCCTTGTGTAAAATAGGTACCTTTTCATTATATTATTTGTTTGGGGGTTACACATTTCTCTAAATTTATATTTTAAGCACTCTGGGTCTTTCATTGTTTCAGCCAGTTCCACTATATGGCAGTTTTCCCCCTCCACTGCAAACACAGCAGGTGCATACACAAATGGCCTGTGAACCAGCTAAAGTAATCAGAATAAATACCTTTGTACATGTGTCTTTGTCAGAAAAAGCAGCCTGTAGGAAACACTCTCCAATTTTCTGCAATATTGTTATCAAACACAAGTGGTGCTGGTATACAAAACCCTTTTGCCATGCCCACAGATTATAGTAAAGCAGAATGCAAAACTGGCATTTGTGATTATGTATAAACATTCACACATACCAGGTGCTTGTAATAATATTCAAATGCATAACAAACTCTTTGAAATACTGTACTCTACTAAATAGTAATAATATTCAAATGCATAATAAACTCTTTGAAATACTGTACTCTGCTAAATAGTAATAATATTCAAATGCATAATAAACTCTTTGAAATACTGTACTCTGCTAAATATGCCCTGAAACAACTGTACTTTGTGAAATATTCTTTGAAATTACTTCACTTTGCAAAATAACTGCTCTGTAATACTGCACACACTTGCAAACACTTTACACACTGCAGATATTTTGAATAGCTTTAGTGAATATGAAAAAGTAGCACATAGCAAAAAAATTTGGTCATTTTCCTTTTTTTGTACATTTTTTTGTTATTCAGATATTGTTTCAAACATTTTTGTAATTATTTTGAATATTTTTATCAATATGTCACAGTTTTGGACATTTTGTTTAATAAGAAATTTGTTTTGAGCATTCTGAGAGCTTTGTTTTATATTTATAGCTAAAGGAATCATTTAAGTGAGTTTTAGTACTTGGAATTAGTTTCTCACCAGTTTTGTGAATCATTTGAGCAGCTGGGATGTCCACTCCTATGTATTCCTCCAACTTTAACCGGTTGCCTCATGGCTGTAACTCTGCATCTCATTCTGACACCATATCACTCATCTTATGTGCATTAAGAAGATGATGAGGCTTGGGTGTTCGTTTAAGTAGTTTATTGCATACAAACACATCAGGATGGATGGCAGGAACATTGAACTTAAATTAACTATCTATCTAACTAACTGACTGACTACATACATGCACGCTCTCACTCTGGCTGCTCACTCCAAATGGCACTCTCGCTTGCATGTGCTCAGTACTTACCCGAACTAATGACCGGTGTCAGAAGCATGGCCTAAAAGTGAATGCCAAGAAATGCATCATTATCCCCTTTAGGGAAAATGGCATCCCCACTAATTATCAAATTAATAACAATGTACTGAGCATGCAATCAGTCGTGAGGGACTTAGGCACCCAGGTTGATAGCAACTTGACTTTTGACCACCATGTTGCCTCCATTGTACGGACGGCTTTCTACATGGCCCACCTCATAAAAAAGGATATTTCATCCAGGGACAAGGAGGTCATAACATCCCTGTACTCCTCCCTGATCAAATCCATTATCAAGTACAATGCCCCCTTCGGTGTGTATATTGTCAAGCACATGCAGCAGCTGGAGAGACCGCAGAGGTTCCTGACCAGGAAAATCCAGGGTCTCA
Organism: Protopterus annectens; assembly: GCF_019279795.1. Lineage (NCBI taxonomy): Eukaryota > Metazoa > Chordata > Ceratodontiformes > Protopteridae > Protopterus > Protopterus annectens. The sequence continues at coordinate 1,275,180,325 of NC_056745.1, forward strand.
AAAACACCTGTCCTATACATATAGGCTAAAAGCCCTGTCCCTCTACTCAGTCTCATACAGACTGCTCAGAGGTGACCTGTGTCTGCTATACAAGGCCATCTCAGACTCAGCCTCGATGGAGTTGCTGCATATCTGTAAGTCAAACTGCACTTGAGCAACCCGCATGCAAGGCCTTAACCTGGTCTCTGACATTAACAGAACTTGTTGGCAGGATAGATTTGTGTGTCAAAGACTCCCCCGTCTGTGGAATAGACTCCCTCTCCATGTCAAGCAGAGTACCTCTCTAGCCCTCTTTAAGAGGAACCTGGATGACTGGACGGGAAATAGAAAATACACCCCTGGGATCCCACATGTGTCTCTTCTGGACAGGTGAAACAGGCGTTAACTTTGAGGGAACATGAGCGAAATTCTTGGCTAGGCTTATAAGGCCCTATGGGCCAATAGTCTAGTATCATCCTATGAACCTGTGAACTTATATGCATGTGCTGACTCACTGGAAAGCTTCTTATAGGTATATCACACACACTGATCTACACAGACCATAGCAGAAGGTTGTGTTATCTGCTGGAGTTGTGTCCATGCTCACCCACACAGTTACATTAGCAGCATCCACCATTGTCCATCCATCACACACAGGAGATGCCTTTTCTTGTCTACACTATCTCCTCAGATACACACTCATCTGTCCATGGCTGTCACAGTCCCATGCATCACTGATCAACAACCTCCCCACACCTACTACTTGTTGTTCAAACTAATCACTGTGACTGTCCCCACCTATATTTATGATAACAACTGTGCCCTGCCATTTGTACTCTGCTACCTGTCTACGTTAGGTCTGAAGCACAGTGTGACCAATCTTGCTATTGTATTACATGTATAATTTTTAATGTTATATGTTATGTTTATTTTATCCTGTTGTTGTGAACCAGACGCTGCTTCTTTGCCAGTGCCACTGCATACTGCACCCACATCTGTCTTGAGTAGTCATCCCCTGCAGCCATCTCCTCTACAGGTTCCTTATAAGGTACATCCTCTGCTGCCAATTCTGGGATTTCCTCCTCCCAAATGTCTCTGCCCTTCTGTATCACTTTGTTTAGCAACATTTTTGTGTATTTATGCACACACAGCAAAGATACTACTGGATGTTCCAGGTTCATACAGCAGTGCTCCAATAGAGACATTTAGACAGCAGAAATGGGCCTCTCTCAGTCTAAACACACAGATCTACTTTTAATATTTGAAAGGCCATAGCATCGAATTTCATATTTGCAAGATGAAAATTGCAAAAATGAAATAGCTGCACAGCAAATTTTTCCCAGAGCAAGTAAACACTTGCCTAGACTCTGATGAAACACACACTAAAGTTAATAAAACCCACCTAGGTGGGGGGCTATGCCTCCCACACCCCCCAACTATATAAACCAACTCTGGGTTGCACTACGGGTATAGAAAAGGGCATGTTGGGCAAGTGTTTACTTGTTCTGGAAAAATTCACCATTTGGGTATTTCGTTTTCGCGATTTTTATCCCGCAAAAATGAAATTCGATAATATGGCCTTTGAAATATTAGAAGTTGATCTGAACACACACATATGACAATAATTCAAATTTATGCCACGGTAGTGCTTTATGCATTTTCTGCTACAGTCTGTGGATTTCTAATCAGTCTCATTAACAATGGGCTCTTGAGCATAATAAGCAGTGTCAATAAAATGTCCTTGTGAAAAATCACCCTATACAAACCATTAATATAAGCAAAATGTATGCCAGATGTAGGAGTCATTGGCATTGTCTGGGTGGCCTGCTGATACATTACGTGTTATATGCTGTACAATATAGACCACCTGGCAGTTATTGTAGTGGACCCCCTTATAGTTGATGCACCATTGTCCCTCTTACCCAGATTAAATCTTTATTACAATGTGGGGACACTTAATGGGTCACTGTAAATCAGGGGAAATGGACTATCTCATAATAGGCATGAATGGTGTTGTGTCTCTTATCTATGATGCATGGAAATCATATACGCTCCACCACATGCTGTAGCATGGCATTGAGAAAGTGATGCAGTATCCCTGATATAACCACAGCGTCCTTGGTTGATCACCGAAAAGTCCTGGTAGCTGATATCTTCAAAGTTACACATAACTTTGTGCGCACAGGAATGAGTACTCTATACAACCGACTAGCCTGCATATGAGACAATGCATCTCTACCTGTTCCTGAATGGTTCCTCTAGTTAGACTATTGCAGTTCACTATTACTGTGTCATGGAGATCGTGGTATGTTAGTCTTGGATGAATAACTCAGTGGCACAGAGGGTGATGACACATACCTCCATTACTACTGTTAGCAAGATCATCCTCTGCATATGCATATTTGTAAATGCTGTGACTATCCTGTATGTGCATTCATGGTCTGTCTCCCATAACTCCAGGATTTTTCTGTGGTCAGCAACTCTGGAGGTTGCATTTTATCATGCAAAATATATCAGTTTATGAATCACTCTGCCATATTATTTACCCTTATTTGCATCTACCATTCCCCTCATTTTACTAACATTACATATTTCTATGTTATTATATTATCATTTACATATTATATAAGCTATCCAAACTGTTTTTGCTTATGAGCTCAAGGTACCGCTTCAAAAGTGACAATTATCTAATGCCAATGTTCACACCACCAGGTGGCTAGCTATGATAATACTTTTTTTAGCAGCTTAACTGAACTAATGTAAACGATGACATAAAAACTGTGACGTTGGTATGCACATCATTATTTTTTTTCTTTTTAAGGAATAATTATACTTGATATGAATGAGTACTGCTTTGATATCTGGGAGATATCTGATCTCTAAAAAGTTTAGTGTTTATTACATTGCAGTAGAAGTGCTTTAATTATCTGCTTAATTATTAGTTTAAATGAAAAAATGTTAAGTATCTTATCTTGCATTTCACATAATTTACCATGAATCTAATTATAAATAAGCTGAGTTAATTAATAGCGTGAATGTTTCTAGCTGTATTTTCATGTCTGTATGTATAAAGTGAGCTCCTTGAAGTTTGAAGACACAGTCAAGCTATTGACTTTTCATTTAGATAATACATTTTACAAGATGTTGATAACTCTAATTCAGTACAACTCTGATATGTTGTTTTGTTTGTTTTTTTAAACATGCATTGTATACTTAGTCAGAATATTACTGCAAAGATGATACATCTGCCTATAACACAGAAACTATATCCTCTTTCTCTCTCACAAATGCACGTGAAGACACACACACACACACACACACACACACACACACACACACACACACACACACACACACACACACACACACACACACATACCATGACTAAACAGCTTATCTTTCATAAAGCTGACTTTTAAAGTGATGTCCATATCTTGTGTCAATATGTGAAATATAATGAAAGCACATGACCCTGATAAGCATACCACTCAGCTTCTTCATTCAAGAATTCTAGACAAAGCCAAAAATAATGTGAGAACAGAGAACCAAAATTAGGAAAATTTTAAATATTACTCTAATTCACTTAAAAACTTCAGAGGACAGCATGTTTTGCAACAACAATCATTTTTGGAACAATACGAAGTATGAAATGTTAATATCTAACATTGTGTAACCATCAATAATTTACTAAAAAATCAACAATTTTACAAGGGACTGGGCAAAATTATGAAGCAAAATTACAGGGAGAGTTGAGTGGTATGCTGACAAGACAGCCACAATATATGCAATGCACATTAACTGTCTAAGGGTTTAATGGACAAATCCAAATAATGGAGAAAAGTGCACTGACTTAAGGAAAGCTTTGTTACTGCAGGGAAGAATTACATATGAGTGTGCACCTTAAGTTATGGTGGAATGACCCCTATATTTAAATAATACAGTAAAGGACTGAACTGCAGAGTTTACAAGAGTCCAGTTTCTAGGTAACGTGGAGGTAGTTGCATTAGCACACTATCCACGACAAATGCAGATAAATGCACTTGGCGACACTTCGGAATTTTTTCAGTTATAACTTAAAAATGTGTCATCACCACAATTGTGATCTATATTTCACCTGGTAATACAGCTGCTAGCCTTGAAGACTTCTTATCCTGGTGTTCTTCCACATACTCACAAGAAGCCCTTATTCTGGGGGATTTCAACCTAGATTGGTTCACCTGTATATCAGAACCACCAAGTTATCTAATAAATCTCCATGGCTACCAGCAGCTAGTCCAAATTCCAACTAGATGTGATAAAAAATCTAAAAGGGAATCCATCCTTGACTGGGTCCTAACTAACAAACCCACATTGTACCCCCACAAAGGCAGTCTCCCAGACACCTTAAGTGACCACAACCTAATATACATTATACGTAGTAGAACAAGCATATGCAAAACCATTAACTATAAATCCACTAGAAACCCCAAAACAATTTCTCCTGAGGTCCTCAATACTTTACTCTGTAACTGTGACTGGAACCCCTAAAAATCCTCCCACTTGACCAGGCTGTAGCATATTTCAACCAAACATTTCTACAACACCTAGACACTGTCGCTCCATTGCGCAAAATCAAGGTTAGAACCTCTACAAACCCCTGGCTCAGTAAAGAAACCAAACAAATCCTCAAGTCCAGAGACACTGCCTGGCTTTACTATCAAAAAAACAAAGAAACACAAAGCCTAAATACCAAGAACTGTGCAACCGCGCAAGAAAATGCATTAGGCTGGACAAAAAAATCATACTACATGACATTACAAACTAAATACCAACACAACCTCCAAAATTTTGGAAAAATGTAAACCAGCTACTAAAATCCACCCGAAAGGCTACCCCCAAACCAACCACCCCTGACACTAAAGTTCCCATCGAAACACAATTCAACTCCCACTTTGTGAACTCAATTCTATCCTTAGTATCACAGGACAGTTCCTACCTCTCTATCCCCCCAACACAAATAACACTAATACTAGCTTTACCCTCAAAACAGTTTCCACCACTTCAATCAAAAGCATGCTCTCCAAACTAAAAACCTCATCAACAGCAGCCAACCTACTCCTCAGCTATTTCTTGAAACTCACAGCAGATGCTATTGCTATCCCAATCTCCACTCTCATAAACAGATCAACTGTTGAAAACTATGTGCCCAAACTCTGGAAAATATCCTATGTTACAACCATACATAAAGGTGGGACCTCCACTGAACTTAAGAACTACAGACCCATTGCTTTACTCTCCCCCCTGGCCAATATCCTAAAAATATGCATCCATACCCAGGTGCTAAAATATCTCCTAGACAGCAACATCCTGTCACCTACTCAGCATGGTTTCAGACCTGCCCATAGTATTAGTACAGCCCTCCTCTGCTTCACAGACACAGTAAACCATCTCAAGAACAAAGGCCTGCAGGTGTCAACTCTTTTTTTGGATATGTCCAAAGCACTTGACACATTCTCGCACCACATCCTGCTAAACAAACTAAACCAATATCACCTATGAAATTCCACTCTTACCTGGTTCCAAAGCTACTTAACTTGACAGGTGCCAAGCTGTGAAATGGGAAAATTCTCTCTCTCCTCAGCTGCCCATAACTATAGGAGTCACACAGGGTTCTATCTTAGGAGCACTACTATTCACAGTCTTCACAAATGATCTCCATACCTCCACACAGCATGCATCTATCATTCAGTATGTAGATGATACTACCTTAATCTGTGCTGCACAAAACATTCCCACCCTCCTGAACACAACTCAACTAGCATTCTCCGATGATGAAAACTACCTTACCAAAGCCCAACTTATCTTCATAACCAGTTCTAACAAAAACACCGATAACAGTCAATTCACTATCTACTCCACAAATGCTACTCCAATCGCTCCAGTGGCACAGGTTAAGCTATTGGAAATAACCATAGACTCCACCTAAAATTTGATAGTCATCTCAACTTAACTATTAAAAAAGTACATGCCAAAGTGGGATCACTTTACCGTATCAAACCATTTCTTGCCAACAACACAAGATCAGCCATTGCTCACTCTCAACTTCTATCCACCCTACTCTATGCATCCCCCATTCTGACTAATCTCAACAAAACTGAACTAAGCAAAATGGAAGCCTGCTATAACAGAATTGCCAGCTATGCTGCAAATTGCTCATATAGAACTCATCACTGTACTGCTTTGAGACAGCTCCACTGGCTTGAACTGCCAACCTCCTAACCTACAATCAGCTCTGCCCCTGTCATTCTATCTATTACCTCCATAATAAGTGTCCTGCCCTCAAAAGCATAGTACAACATCACTCAGCCAAAAGGCCTCTTAGATCATCAAGCAAACTACTACTAGAAGTCATCAACAGCTACAGTAGCTTTAGAGACACACTATATAGTAGTTCAGTGGCTAAAAAATGGAACTCTCTCCTCACTAGCATACAAAATACATCGTCCAAAGCCTCCTTTAAAACCTCATTAGGCAACATCTCAAGCAAAGTTGGCAGTGCCATGATTGCTCCCCAGGCTAGTGAAAGCGGATAAAGAAATTGATAGTAGTTTTCACGCTTACTCACAAACACTGGCTAATCTACAATGTATGTACTCTACCTGTGTACTATGTATGTATTCTATCTATGTTCCAAATTTCAGCTGTACACCACAAATCTATTAATTACCTTTATTTTTAAATTAATATTTTTGTGTTTGTTCTCTTCACTGTAAATGGTGATGTACTGCATACCACTGTAAAAACATGTATATTGTAATTTGTGTGTATACTGATCATGTCTAAATATCTAAATGTATCTGTCATTTTTCTATGGGGAGCTTTTCTCCCTGGGCCTCTGCTGAAAAAGGGCCTTTTCGGCTCAGTCAGATACCCCCTGTTAACAAATGTAAAATAAAATAAAATAAAATAAAAAAAAATCCACTGGGTAAATCTGGCTTTTGATGACAGTTGCAATTACCTGCTTCTACTCCTCAGAACTTGTGATACTGATGATACATGCATGCTGTCTGGTAATGACTCAGTAGTGAGGTAGAAAAGCCTTGACAATAAGAACATCTCATTTTTTGACCTTTGCTTACTGTAGTTTTCTTTGTTCAGATTTATTCTGTCTTGTGTTATGCACATCATTAATATGAGGTTATCTAAAGCTGCTGCATAAAATGGGTCTATGTTCGGCTACCAAATACTAGAAATCTTGAACTGCAAAACAAGGAAAGTAAAACAGTGAACGGGACATTTATTGAACAATGGCAACATTGAAAAAAAATACATAGAATGGCCATAGTCAGCCGACATCCCCCCGTAACTATGTATACCAACTCTAAGATTGCACTACAGTGGGTAATAGGGCAGATTTAAAAGGTTTCCCTTCACTTACCTTATAGATTGTGTTACTACTTGGTTGATGGCCAAATATGGCCATTCAATGTATTTTTTCAAAGTTACTGTTGTTCGATAAATGTCCCTTTCGCTGTTTTATGTTTGTTATTGCACGGTTCGAGATTTTTAGGATTTGTTAGCCAAACATGGACCTGTATAAAATCAGTGATATGAATTGTCAATATTCAACAACTCTTCACCAAGAAAATTGATTTCTTCCAACAACAACAGATTATGTCCACCAGCAAGATTGCCTCCAGTATTGCTCTTTGCATAGATTTAGTAATGCTACTATACAGTATCACTGCTGCGATTGGGAAGTCCTTACCCTTGACCCAAGATTTAGCAGTTTCAGAGTTGTAGGTAGAGGAGTCAAAAAGCATTGCATTTGGTAGTGGAGAGTTAATCTCACTGAAAAGCTATTGTTCTTGACTGATGATGTTTTTGATGTGATGTCACATATCCCAAAATAAGAACTGATGATGTTTGAGTGTGATGCAGTATTCCATCACTTCTCCTTCCAGTGACAGTAGGAGCTCAGTTGAAACTGTTAGATTTTCCAGAAGAAAAAAAAATGTAATTTCAGGGTAAATGCAAAAGATTTCAGACCGCCACAACAGGTCTTCCCACACCTAAACCCAAAGCTTGACTAAATTTGAGCTTCTGATTTTCTCACATCTTAAAATCTGACATGAAATCAAAACAGACAGTTCAGTCATAAATAGTTTAAATTTGTTTAATAAATGTATGAAGGCAGTCAGTTAAAAACATATCTAATGTTAAGAACACTGAACAATACCCAGAAATTGCTTATATTTAGTGTACTTCAGGAGCTGTGTACTGCATATATGAATGATATAATAACTGTTAAGGACAGACATGTTTAGGTTCCATAACTCCATAATCATATACACATTTATATAAAATAATGATTAATATAACATAAAATATATAAAAAAAAAACAATAAATATCTATGCTACACTGTAGCTCACCTGGTTTTCCAGATAAACGTTCCACAGCTGTATGCAATATTTACAGTAGTTTATTTCTGGTTTAAAGTCCATAAAGGTTTAATTTCATACAGCCTCTCCAGCAAACAGTTTGCTTTAAAAAGTCAGAGAGGTAGGTCTTAGAGTGGCCTTCCTTTCAGCTCCACAAACAAAATCTTCACCTGACTATGCCTCAGGCAGAATCTACCTTAAGGACCAACTGGGTTAGCTAATTCTAAAAAAAAAAAAAATATTCTTCAGAGTCCATGTGCCACCCACGATGAACCACCAGTTAAAGAATCGTCTTCCTATCGTTAGCCTTCCAGGCTCCACAATTTTGCTCAGTCCTCATTGACAATTGTTACTCTTGCTAATTGAATGAATGTCCTAAATAGATTGCTGAAAGAACTTTACAGATACACTTAAAGTCATATATCCCATTCTCCACATACAAGATGTTTCAGTTACACCCCTATGCCATAAGTTTTAGAGTTAAGTAGATGGCTTACAAGACAAAGACAACCTATCAGCATTCATGTTAGTGAGTCGGGGTATATGAGTAAAAGTGTAGTGGAAGTGAAGGAGGGATAGTGCCCAACAACATAATTTTATGGTTTGCAATCAAAATGTAGATCGGCACTTACATGAAGCTGGAAAGGTTGAAAGGCTGTTTTCAAGTTTTCATTATGCCGATCTGGAAAATGTTTGACTCCACATTAAAGAATTGTAGTGTGCATTCGCTAATGTGGAATCAATGTTCTGATAACAGATTGCACTCCAGTGGAGATCAGGAAATGCACCCTTTTCTCACTGTAGTGCGATCTCAGAGTTGGAATATATGATATGCAGTGGGTGTGGGGGGTGCTGAGGGGCTTGTCCCCCCTGCAAAAATGTTACCGGTAACACAGACTTTCAACATTGAAACTTCCGGTGTTCAAATGTAGATTCCATGTTATCATTTCAGAAATTTTGGTAATTCGTTATTACCAATTTTGGCAAACCAGTTTGATCAAAAGGTGGAAAATTATTTTGATTTTCCACATTTTGATACTAAACCTAATTTTATATTGCCATCTTGATGTTCATCAGCTATTGCAATAAGGTATGATTAGTCACAAGGGTAAAGTGACTACCTAAGAGGTAATACTTTAATGAACAGAAGGCCCTCTCTTTGGCAGAATAGTTCTTTTGCGCATTTCTTAATTTCATACTGATCTGGCAGACAGAGGGTTCTTCATCCTGGGACAACACAGCACCTAAACCTCCCTCTGATATAGCCATATAAAGGATAAATTCCCTAGTAAAATGAGAAGTTATCACTGATTCAGAAAAGGTGTTGTGCAGCAATTTGAGCATGCACTTGTTCAAAAAGTGAGAAGACCAGCAAAAGTAATCAGATATGAAAAGATTCCAAATTGCTGGTCTTCTCACATGTGAAATTACTGTATAATAGGGATCTCAGAATACTTACATATAAGTAACTGGGGACTGGTAAGGGTCCCTTTCTCCACTGTAGTGTGATCTCAGTGTTGGTACATATATGAATAACTGGGGTACTGGGGTGCAGTGGGATATACCCCTCCTGCAAAAAGAAAAGTTTTTAAAGTTTTTTTGTTTTTCAGTTTTTTTACACTGTGCTTGATTACCTGAATTTTGAACACATTTGTCTGAGTAATTTTTATTCTGGTTTTCTTTTGAGGAGTCAGTGTAGATACTTCATAACATAATATTTTTTCTTTAAATGTTCTATCTGCTTCAAGAGACCATCACATGTTAATAGGAATGTTTCCTTTGGTGAGATCTGTCAAAGGACAGGCAATAGTTGCAAAGTTAGATACACGTTTTCTGTAATGCTCATGTAGTCCAAGAAAAGCATTCACTTGTCTTTTAGTGGAGGGTATATTCTTTATGATCTGTATTGTTTGCTAGGGCTCACTCTAAATAGACCAGCTTTGTATATATATTCCATCTTTATACTCTCCTTTGTGATATAATGTAAAAAAAGTTTGATTTTTCTTCTTACCATGATGGATATTCTTACTTGTATATTGTGAACTAGCCTCCTTCTAACTTTAAATTCAAATGTATATGCATTTGTACCATGCATTTGATACTCTACTGTATGTTTTTGCTGCTGTTTTTTGTTTTCGTTTTCTTCCCATGTCTCCACTGCAAATGGGCTCCTGTCCCAGTCAGACACTACCACGTAAACAAATGTAAATAAATAAATATATAAAATAAATAAATAGCTGTGGTTTATTTATGCTTTTCCTACAAAGTATCCCACGTATTTGGCTTCAATCATGTCCAACTTACTCTTCTTAGCTTTTAGTGTTAAGTCTGACTTTCTTATAGATTCTGACACAGCCTGCACTATTGGTAAATTAGGCTTTCAGTCTCTTAATTGCATGGCTACATCATCAAGGCATGCCAGAGAATATCAGACGCAAGGTTTTATATTTTTGGTACTAACCTTTGAATGGTTGCCAGGGCTCCATGTAGGCCAAGTGGTAGCATTATGTGTTCACCAGATTGAGACAGTGATACCTACCAATACCCCTTTGTCAAATATTTGGGCTTTCCTAGGTTTATCAACTCATCAGTTCTGAGCATGGTCTAGCTATCAGACTTTGAAATGTTGGTCAGTTTCCCAAAGTTGTTACAGAAACTTCTAAATCTATATCTGATTTAGTAAGTTACACTACTGGGCTACTCCATTCACTTTTTGACTTTTCAGCAGCCATGGCGGTGCAGCAGTTAGCATTGCTGCCTCACAGCAAGAGGTTCTCCAGTTCAATTCTCGGCTGGGGTGCCTTCTGTGCGGAGTCTGCATGTCCTCCCTGTGGTTGCGTGGGTTTCCTCAGGGTGTCCGGTTTCCTCCCACATCCCAAAGACATGCTGTAGGTGGATTGGACACTCCAAATTGGCCCTAGGTGTGAGTGTGTGCATGCGTGTGCCTTCTGTGGAAGGTTGGACACCGGGCTGGCATCTCGGCACCGTAAAACTCCACTGCCAATCATGAACAGACAGGTGATCCACTGTGGTGACCCCTAACTGGGAAAAAGCTGAAAGAAGAAGAAGAATTTACTACTAGTTTAAACATCTTTTGACTTTCTCTAAGTAATTGTCTCCGTGACTCTCATGCCCTATATGGTCTTAGTTTAACCTTCATTCCACATGTTCTCTCTATATTATGTTCTATCAGTCTAGTTCTTTGTAGTGTGTCTGAAGACACTCTTCTGTTCTTTAACAAAAATAATTTTATTTCCTGCTTTTGCACTTTTGACTCTGATTTTTTTTATTTATTTATTTTATTTTATTTTGCATTTGTTAACCGGGGGTGTCTGTCTGGGCCAGAGGCCCTTTTTCAGCAGAGGCCCAGGGAAAAAAGCTCCACAGAGAAAGACAAATTACAAATACGTTTAGGTGTTTAAAGAGCATAACAATACATAGAAAGTTTAGGAATAACACATTTTACATTGGTATTAAGACAGTGCAAATGTAGGGAAACAAAGAACATTCATTAATAGTAATAATAAATAATAAGATTCCATAGTATACATTTGTGGATTGAAACACAGTACCCTACTTAGCATAGTACATTAGATTATTTTTACAATACTAATTAAGACTGTTTCAGCAGAGGTAGGTAAACCTCTATTAGTAATACCTGTTATTGCCAATTGTAACTGGAATAGTGATAATACTAGCTTATGTCTTGGTTTAGATTGTAGCAGTAATATAACTTGATCAAGTTTAGTTGAGAAGTAGGAATTTAGTAAGGTAAGATGGGCATAAGTAAATGTGTATTGTTTAATTGCTCTAGCCTGTTGCCTGATAAGTTTTTTAAAAGAGGCTTTAGAGGATGTGTTTTGTATTCTAATGGGGAAGGTGTTCCAACTTTTTGCCACTTTATTACTGTATAGTGAGTCACCAAAACTATTATTGCTGTTGGAGACTTGTAATAATAATTTGCTTGATGATCAAAGAGGCCTTGCGGCTGAGTGCTGTTGTACTAGGTTGTTTATGGCAGGGAACTTATTGGAGAAGTAATATAAAGAGTGACAAAGGCAGACCTGATTATAAGTAAGTAGGTTAGGCAGTTCAAGCCAGTGGAGCTGGCGTAGAGCAGTACAATGGTGGGATCTATATGGGCAGTTAGTAGCAAAGTGGGCAATTCTATTGTAACAGGCTTTCATTTTGCTTAGGTCACTTTTATTGAGATTAGTTATAATGGGGGATGCATAGAGTAGGGTGGATTTTCCCTGCACTGTTTCAGGTAGAGATTGTATGGCCTCTCCTTTATGAATTTTAGATTGCAAACTAATTACAGCAGATTCCACTTCTTTCCAAGGCTTCAATACATTAATGTGAGAGATTGGTTCTATCTTTAGCTTCCTTGGCCATCTGACCTTGTAATTCATTGCATTTAGTCATTCAGCCACATGACAGGGGCCTTGTCACTTGGCCAGAAATTTGCTGCAAGTAGAAGGGATTAATATTACTACTTTATCCCTTCAGTTAAATTCTGTAAGTCAGATATCCTCATTATAGACTTATTATCTCCTGGGCTTTCATCATGTGCTTCTTTATAATGAGTATAACTAACTTTAGTCTGTCCTATCAGCCACATTTTTAAATGGTCCTTTCCCTTCTCCCCTACTCCCATTAGCAACATCAGGTAGAGCACTAGGATATCTGTCATATACGAGATCAATTGGGGGTAAATCCAGATGAAATTTGTAACACTTCTCTTTTTTGCAAACAGCAGGTAGTGCAACAACTGTTTTCATTTCTTACCATCATTGATTATTTGTGCCCTGTAAGATTATGGCAGCAACAATTGGTTTAAAATGTCTTCTCTGGCTTTACTTACTGTATATAAACAATAATCTTAGCTCTGAATAGAGGAAAGAAGCAACTGAAAAATCTTGTTCATTATCTTCCCTTACAACCTTTGGCTATATTTTTCTTGCCTTGGATGAAGTATCATCTTCCATTGTGCTTTTTAAAAGGTTCATGTGGTGTAACTTATAAGTCTCCTAGTTCAGGGTTATTTTCTTTAATGGCTTCCCCTGACCAAATGTCTTCTTCTACTTTAACTTTTTCATTTTCTGAACAAGCCTCTTGAGAGTTCAGCTTTTCTTTACCTTCTTTAAATGACTTTAAAATGCTGCCCTGCATTGTACTGAAATGCTTCTCCCTGACCACAGTGAACTTGTGACAGCAATATGTCTCTGAGGCTGAGTTTCACTTCAGCCATGGGTCCACAACCAAACATACACACAGAGAAATTTCTCTCTGCTTAACAACCTGAACCCTGGCTGAAGTATTTAAATGTACTAGCTGGGAAGGGTCAAATAACACAGTGAATGATCATTGCAAGGAAATTAACCTAGAAATAAGTAAGTATTTTAGAGGTCATGAGGGAGAGCTATACATACAGGAAGTTGAAGTATAGTGCTTTAATACTCAGCAAATTTGTGACCTTTGGATCTAAGGAGGGTTTAAAGTTGACTATAGTTGGAGCTGTATAGACCAGGATGAAGAATAAATGCAACCTGAAGAGAATTCCTATGAGGAAAGGAACCTGGCCCTTCACACAAGAAGCATGCTGGTCTTATTATTGCCTGGGTAGAATGGGAAATTGATTTGTAGTTTCCTGTTTCTAGCATTGTTTAGAGAGATGCTCTGCTATCTATAGGTCTCTGTAAGTATTCTTTTCTTTTTTCAAGCTACCTTGCCAGAGACTTAGTTAGAAAGGAACACTGCACCTATGTGTAAGAGCTTGCTGTCTCATGAAAACACCTGGCTGATGGTGAATTTATTTATAGTAGACTTCTGGTTGACTTCTTTGATAAGAAGTCCATTTCTTTTCTGAACTTTGTTAATTTGTCAATACATATGATTTTTTTAATTCGCAATGCTGACTGTACAAGCTGTGTGCTATGTCATAAAGCCCCCCGCCCCCCCATAGCCACTTTATTTTGCATGATTGCCCCAATCCTGCCTGTGATGACCCAACTTAAACCCGGGGCAGTAACTAAGCAGCCTCAATCCTCACCACTGTCTCTAGTAAGGGAGCATCATTGAAACTAGGGATAGAAATACAAAATATCCCCTAAGAGTACACTGGGAACAGGCTCCCAACTTGGGACTGGTCTATATGCTTCACTCCAGGTCCCCAAATGAGTCTTCACATTAACCACTACAGAGCACTGTGCCCACATTCTAGATATTTGACACACTCACTCTGAAATATTTGATATTCACACTCGTGGGAAAGACCACAATACCCTTCAAAAGGGGGGTTCTATTATATTGGATAAAATAACTATTTATTTAAATGATAGCAGGTACTCCAAACAGCAAGGCTTTTTGGAGTGGTCCTGGTAATATTACAATAAGCATAAACATCCTTAGATTACTAAAGGTACTTTCAAAATAACCAACCACAATAAAAGGTAGTAAAATATTTAATAAATAAAATGATTTAAAACATATATACACTGAATAACTGAATCCAATAAACCACAGAGTTACACAGGGATTATGAAAATAACACTGTAGGATAGGTTTCACACTGATTGAAGAAAAACTCTAACTATCTAACTATAGCTCCCTGTCTAAAGATTGATTGTCCCTGTCTGATCTAATTAACTCAGCAAGGCAAGATGATACTCTTATTTCTGCCAGGCAAGATAAGAATTTATGTCCACTCTTCAGGCTGTTGTTTGGGCCTCAGCGACTGGAATAATAACTCCTACTACTATTGCTGAACAGGTCTGGAAAGCAAACTGAGTAATAGCTACTCAGTACTCAGTACTTAACTACTCATAAGCTCAGGTGGCACAATGCCAGGGTAAACCTATGGCTAGGCTTGTAAAGTCTCTAGGGTCATTAGCATAGTACGCACCTATGAACCTAGAAATGTACCGATCTAGAAAACAGAATAACTACTGCGACTGTACTGAACTTTAACTGACTCAGCACCTACTTTTATAGCAGAATTTGTTTAAAAAAAGTCACAGAACTTTGTTATGAGAATTCTACTCTCTTATGTCAGACTTTTAAAAAGTAAACAAAACAGCTAATGTGGATATTCTATTCCTTTCAGCTCTGGCACATGATGACATCACATCTAGGTCAGTTGACTGGCATAACCTACATTCAGAATTATTTTTAAAAATACATGTACATTTGGTCAGCCAGAAGAACACTGTTTGATTCATACATGTTACATAATAAAGAAAAACATAACTTATTTACAAAATTATAGTTAGCCATGCTGGTATATATAATACAAGGTAATTTACAATTATTTGCAAGTATTTACAAAACTTCAGCCAGTAATGTTAGCACAGATAATAATATATGATATCCTCACACTGCCTCTGCCCCAAAACTACAGATTATCTTAGAAAACCCCTTCCTGTAACACCATCAGTAATCAGACAAATTATATCTGAAAGTCCATTTAGAGTTGGCGGTGAGGGCTATTTTATTTTATATCACAAAAGGAGACTGGTTATCTTTTTTGCATTTTTTGTTGATATTATGAATTTAGGATTTTAATTTGTTAGCATTATAGGTTCATAGGTGTGTACTAGGCTAATGGCCCTGGAGCCTTTACAAGCCTAGCCCATAGGATTACCCTGGCATCATTGCACCCGACCTTAGTTCCCAGTGCCTTTGTTGAGCAGAGCCAAAGGAATGATCCCTGGGGTAAATTTTCTATTTCCCATCCACTCACCTTGAAAGAGTCCTGTTGGCCTTTTGGTTTCCATACTTTGAGTGTCTGCATTGTGCTGCATTGGGTAAACATTATATAAGGGCAACTAATCATAGCAATAAAGAAGATACATTCTTAACTAAATGAAGGCAAGATTTAAACTTAATGGCGAAGATACAACATAATGATAAAGCGTCCTTTTTGCACCATATTCCTATAGTTGCTGTAAAAAAAAAAGATGAATTGATAATATGTTTGTGTCTCTAATTTAATATCTAACTTTTTCAGTTAAAATTATTTTTTGTCTGGTTTCAAAGCACAATGTTTACTCTTTAAAGTTAATGCACATAACAATAGATGATATTTGCTTCATAATGGTAGATTGGAATCAGATTAAGTAATTAAATACATATATGTAATATGCTAAAATTCCCAAAAATAAGGTAGAAAAAAAGCACAGAACTAATCCTTATTAATTTAAAACTTCATTTTGATATTTATAAAAGTACAGTAGCAAATATAGATGAAAATATGTTAGATATTTTCCTATTATTAGCATTTATTAATAATTAACTTATGACAGCAAATTTGGATGCTTAAATAAATCAAATTAACAAACAGAAATTAAGGAGATAACTAAAATTTAAAACATTACATATTTCCTGAATTTAATAATTTAGTAGTTGAAATATATAAATTGCTATTGGCATTTTTTATTCTGTATATTTTCAATCTTATTACTAAGAACCAAATTTCACTTGCATCTTAGAAATATCATGCCATGATTCCTATATTGAAACTGGATAAACACTCTTCTGAGTGTAATTAATGAAAACTCATATCATTATTAAATTAAATCATCCAATTTGTATGGCAATAATAATATCTAGGATCCAAACTCTAGGCCTTAATTTGATAGGATTTATATTAAAATAGCCAGTAAACAATCATATTAATATTAAAACATATGACTCTTCTAAATGATGACAGTATGTAAAAAAATGCAAATTTATTTTAATTTATCCTTTTATTGAGAAAGAATTCATTACTCTCTCTCTCTAGAAAATTTGAGTTTTCAATAATTTATGGTGACATTAGAAAATATATAATTTGTTCCTAATTTTAGTTCTAAAAGGTATATCAAATTGGTTTATATCAAAATTACAAAACAATGTTGTTCCTTATCTTCAGTACTTTTTGTTTGCTACCAATGGAAAGTTTGGCAAATTATGTTAGACAAAATCCAAATAACAAAGGATCTGAGTTCATAGGAATCTAAATGTTAAGTTATTACATGCTGTAGATGACTTACTTTTTACAGTTTCAAATATAAATAATTATATTCAACTTTTTAAAGCTCCTTTTATAATCCATTTTTCTAAATTTTACTTTATTTAATAACTATAAAATTAGCACTTCATTCATAAATAAGCAATTAAGACCAGAGACAGTAAAAACATTTTGTTTTAAATGGCAACTATCAATAATTACATTTTATAGGAATCAATATAAGAATATAACTTGATTATACATTAAAAGCTAATTATAGTGGGTTTGTTATGAATTTTAAACAATTAATATCCATTTGGAATACATTTATTTTATATTCGCAAGTAAATTGTTTATTTTTTTTACTTTACTGAAATTATTTTATCCAAACTATTATAGATGCTACAGCCAGTTTCACTAATGCCAAAAACAGTCTATAAATGCAATTAATATATTTTTTCTGCAATTTAAGACATCTCATATTACCCAGTGATATATGAGTGGGATCATCTTGCCATGTATTGATTCTTACATATCTGTGTCCTCATTTAAAGTAATAGTACAATGGTTAACTCCTCCTCACATGAAGCCATTTCAAAGGACAAGCAGTTAGCACTGTCCTATAACAAAATATAAGACATTCCACAGCCTACACATAACCTGCTAGGTATTAAAATTATAAAGGTACTAACATACTAGTTTCAATAATCCATCTATTCTGTACTTCATTAAAATTATTTTTCCATCTTATATGTTAATATTAGCCATCATATTATAAAGACCACTAGCCATCTAAAACAAAAGAAATGGAATATTGTGTATTACAGATTAGTTTAATTTTTTATCAGAATTCAATGCATGAAATTAGGTGGTATTTGAATAAAGTTAATCTTGACAGAGAGGACAGATTGGGTATATGACATATCTAAGATTTACTAACAAAGCAAACTTGCGGTATTTGTTCAAGAGAAAAGAAAACACACCCACAATTATTAGTATATTTAAACATGGAATTGATTATTGACAGTATAAGTAAATCTCATTGTCAGAATTTACAAATTACATATAGACTATAAACAGGATATTTTTAATATTATTGGGATTTTAGGAATAATCCATCTTTCCTTAGCTTTAAAACACTCAAAAGCAAAATGTATTAAAGATTCCTGCCATTGCAACCATTTCTTTATTTTTGTGACTCTTCTCATAGAAATTCTTACATAGCACTTTTCATGCTCCTCATAAAATCAGTAGCTATTAAATAACAATAATGCATATTAAAATGTAAAACCCAACAGAGATAGACTGGGTACATATATCATACTCTTCTGAATGAATATGTAGGTTTTTACAATATTTTAAAAAAATATATCCAGGCTCTTGGTCAGATGGTTTTAAACTATCCAGATTGTTTTCCTTGTTTATTGCCCATTTCATAATTGCACAGATATCTCAACATGACACATATTTAGTGTTTACTGAGTGTGACAAGCAAAACAGTTAAAGATTGAGAGAAATCAGAGTGTCCCCTTTTCAAGATGCTTTAATATTTTGTCAGGGTTTAAGATGAAGTGATACCAACTATAAAATACATAATAAAATGTCTAGATTAACTATAAATAGTGACAAAAATTAGCACAATGTCTTGATAAATACAATTTTAATCTTCTAACAGTTTAAATTTTATGACATTCTAGTTTGTATGTGTTATTATTGTAAGCATTTGTAAAATGGAATCATTAATACATTTTTTCTTGACACCTTTCTGATTTATAT
Organism: Protopterus annectens; assembly: GCF_019279795.1. Lineage (NCBI taxonomy): Eukaryota > Metazoa > Chordata > Ceratodontiformes > Protopteridae > Protopterus > Protopterus annectens. The sequence goes on from NC_056745.1 coordinate 1,275,199,491, forward strand.
ATCTATGTTTCTATGCATATAAATGCCTTTTTAGCAACTAATCCATTACATGAAGTCAATTATTTCTGTAAAACCTTTTCTGTTTTTGCAACTATTCAAAATTGTATATTAGTCTCTTTTCTGAGGGCTAACTACTATAAGGATGTTCTTTCTTATTTTCTAAAGGATCTGGTGCATTTTTACCTGACCATGCTAATAAGTAATTTTCAGATTTAATTAATTGCAGAATAGAATTATTTCAGACAAACACTATTGACTGGATCTTACTTGTTGAAAACACCTGCATGAGTGCCAAGTTGGCTATGGTTATAGCTTCAGCTCTTTCTTCAGCCTGCAATCTTAATTTTTTTCTCTAAAGAATAAATGGCAGTATTAATGCCTAGATGGTTAAAAGTTACCCCATAATATCCCACTGTGTCCCTTGTCTTGCTTGATGAGTCTTCCATATTACATACTCATTGTAGTATCAGATTTCATTGTGAAAGGTACAAGAGGACTTGGCACATAAAGAAGACACTGCCACCTGTTCCGCACAGTTCTTGGTAATTAACAGATAAAGACATTCATTACAGTCTCATTCCAATTTCTTCCAGTTATTTCCAGTTCATTCCAGTATTTTAAAATCATATCAGTTCTTACAATGGCAAAATAAAGAAGAAATGCATACATTCACTCAAGTTAATGTTATTACTAGTGTTTTGGGTTAAAATAAAGAAGAAAAGCATACCATAGCACAAGTCAGTGTTGTTGCTAGTTCTATGAAAAAGGATTTTCAGCTTATCTATAAAGGGTGTGGCAGCCCAGCACCAAACCAGAGTATTTATCAGTTATTGTTTAAGGTTGAGAAAAATGGCAATATTTTATTGTTTACAGAAAAGAAATTATAGAATAATATACTGATTAATACAGACACATCAAGTTCATTTACAAATAGACCACTTCTGCAGGACATGAGTGCAGCTATGTCAGGATTTGAAGGGTCAAAGGTAATAGCAGTGAACAGTTCTGAGGGTAACAGTTCTGTACTAAATATGGACATGTCATAAGAGTTACATGTTGTTTTAGACTTCAATAACAAGTTTTTATGGAAAAATAAAAATGCTACAGAATGCACAGCAGTGCCCACAGATGAAACCTGTAAGAATGAGTGTGCAATAGATTGTGCAAACATACATGATTTGAAGAACTGGTAATGACAGAAACACAGAGTTAGACACACACACACACACACACACACACACACATATATATATATATATATATATATATATATATATATATATATATAGTTAAATGGATAGCAACAACTACAATGTGTATAATATATTTCAGTTATGTATAATAATATGTTCAGCCACAAGATTGCAGTGCTTTCTGGTGGGCACTTATGGTAATATGGTTGATGTAATTACCTGCTTCTTGTGCAGTGTGTTTCATGACATTAAAAAGAGAAAGAAATAAACATACCTCGGTTTAGACTGCAATCAGGCTGTAAGCATCTGTTTGCTGTGCCCAGAAGATGTTTTCTAACAAATTATGTGCCCATACACCTAGACACCCTGACACCCAGATATAAACAGCTACAGAAAATAAGTGCAAGATAAAGCAACAGATAAAGTAAGGAGAAAAATGGAAAAGTTGACTACCAACACTTCTTTAGCAAGACTTTCAGTAGCAAATCTGATGAACCAGAACTACCAGTCTTTGAATTTCAAGAAGAGAATGCTTCTAATAAGAGAAGGTATGTGGAAATGAAGTCAGACTAGCAGAACCCATGTGTGTATGTCAATTGAAAAGAATCAAAAAGCTCAGAGCAAAATCTACTTTTGCATAGGCAATAATTAAATTATACATATACGCAACTGTGAAACCACTAATGAAATGTGGGAGGAACTACAAAAGGTACATGAAAGAGCTGCTCTCAGCAATAAACTCTATTTAATTAGAAAACTATAACAGACCAAGCTAATGAAAGACCAGGATATGCAGGAATATATAAGGCATACCGTAGAAATGGTTGAAAGGCTAAGAGGAATTGGGGAGGATATAGAAGAATTTCACATTGCGGCACTTTTACTCAGTGGTCTACCTGAAAGTTATGAGACACTTGTTACAGCACTTGATGCACGTCCAAAGAATAAAAGTGGAAGACAGAAAGCATAAACAGTAAATGTATGTCCAGTACAGAGGCTGCTTTAAAGATGAAAAACAGAAAAAACAGTAATATGCAGCTAGAAACATCTAAATGCTTTGCATGTAAAATAAAAAAAAAAACAACAAAAAAAGGGCACTTAAAGGCAGATTGCAGAATCTGGAAAGCTAGAATGCAAATTCAAGCTAAATCACAGCAAGCTAAGAATGTCAAGGAAGAAGCAGATGGCACTTCAGACACTGAGTATGCATTTGAGTCCAAATGTGGCACCTCATGTGTGCAGGCATGGTGTGTTGACTTAGGAGTTAAAAGTCACATGACCAATTACAGAAATTTCTTCACTCAACTCGAACAAAGCAAAACTGAAAAAAATCACCACAGCTAATGGGCAGGTAACAAAGTCAGAAGGAATCAGAGGCATTTTTATTTACTGTCCTATCTATCAGAATATCACCAGAAAGATACACATGTGAAATGTTCTGTGCTTGCCTGATCTTGAAAGTAACCTATTGTCAGTGAAGAAGCTTAGAAAACCAAGGCAACATAGTGACTTTCCAGTGTGACAGTTGTGTCATCACAAAAGGGAATTGCTTACTCAGAAAAGCAAAAGGCTCAGATGACCTGTACCAGCTGAACTGCAGTTAAATGGTTAATACAGCAAAAGAGGAAAAACATTCAAACTGCATTCACATTTGACACAGATACCTTGGGCACAGAAGTCCTGACATGATAAAAAAATAGTTGAGGGTAACTATTCAAGTGGTGTAAAAATTAGCCAGTGTGATCAAATAATGAAATGTATGAGCTGCATAAAGGGAAAAATGAGGAGAAAGCCTTTTCCAAAGTAGAGCAACAGCAAAGCTGAAAAAAAACTCTGGACTTAATTCATTCAGATATTTGTGGTCCAATGAAAAACATGGCTCCAGGAAAGAAGAGGTGTTTTCTTAGTTTCATTGATGATTACATCAGGTACATCCCTTTGTACCTGTTGCGCAATAAGGATGAAGTGCCAGTGAAGTTAGAACAGTATCTAGCTCAAATAAGTAATACACTTGGCAGAATGGCCAGAATACTACATACAGACAACAGGTCTGAATATACAAGTAGCACAACACAAACCATTCTTTGAAAACATGGAATTATGTTCCAGACCACTGTATCATATAACCCAGAACAAAATGGGGTTGCAGAGAGAATGGATTGGACTCTCTCTGAGAGGGGAAAGAGCATGCTTTTCAATTCTGATATGCCAACCACATACTGAGGAGAGGCTATCATGACTGCATGCTATCTCCAAAATCTCTTGACTGGAAAAATAGAGAAAACTACATATGAATTGTGGAGCAGAAAGAAACCAGATTTGAGACCTATCAACATTTCTTGAAGTAAAACATATGTGCACATTGCAAAGGAAAAGTGTACACAATGGGATCCATGTGCAAAGGAAGCTGCACTTGTGGTTTGCAGTTAGTCTCAAAGAAAGATACAGAATTCCACATCCAGACACATAGTAGCAGTCAGCAGAAGTGTGACTGTTGATGAAAGTTCTGTGTGACAGGAACTGACACAAACTGTTCAGTCTGAGGAAAAATCCACATCTGTATCACAAGAAAAACAAGAACAAAGCTTCACAGACATAAGAAAATATTGCAGACATTTCAAAAAATTTTAAAGAAGACACTAAACCACAAATTACTTCAGTCAGGAAATCAACAAAAAGCAATACAGTTATACCACCTAAACATTTGTCTTATATTTCTCACACAGCAGTTCAGACTGAGCTGCGTTCATGGGAAGAGATGCAGAAACTACCACCACATGAGAAACAAATGTGGATAAGAGCTGCTGATGAAGAGATGACATCACTCAATGAACTCCAAACATGGACGCTTTCAGAGCTACCTCAAGGTAAATATGTAATCAGATATAAATGGGACTGTGAAGGGAAAGTCTGCAGCTAAAAGACAAGGTTAGTTGCAAAAAAATACTCACAAAACTTTGGTGAAAACTAAGATGCTACATTTGCTCCATTTGCCAAAGTACTTTCAGAACACTGATGACAGTGGTGGCTTTACAGAAAATGATTGTGAAGCATCATGATATCAAGACAGCTTTTCTTAAAGGAGATATAGAAGAGAAAATATACACGACACAGCCAGAAGTATATATAAATATATATATATATATATATATATATATATATATATATATATATATATATATATAAAGTGAAGAAGAACATCTTGTTTGCAAACTGCAAAAATCCCTGTATGGGCTTAAACAAGCTGCTCAGGCATAGAACTCAAAAGTAAACAAAGTTCTGCTAGATAAAGGATTCATGTGCAACAAAGCTGAACCATGCCTATACTCTAAGCATATAGATACTGAATAGGCACTTTTATTAGCCTTTGTTTATGACTTGATTATTGCTGACAAAATGAATGATGAAATTGCAAAGTTAATAACAGTACTCAGTCAGCACTTTGAGACTAAAGACCTTGGTGAAGTGACATACTACTTAGGAATTAACATATGGCGTGAGGAGGACGGCAGTTTTCTGTTGAACCAGAGAAAATGATTCAAATCTTCAACAATTCAACATGGCTGAGGCTAAAGGAATGAGCATGCCCATGGACATAGCTTATCCAAAGTTGGAAGATAGGAAGATTTTCTAACATCTAATGAGCAGTACAGACAAGCAGCGGGGAACTTTTGTACATTGCAACCACTACAGATCCAGACATTGTGGCAGCCATGTCTCTTTGTCGGCAGGTGTGTAAGTAAACCACATCAAAGAGTCTGGAATTCAATAAAAAAGTTATGAGGTATTTCAAAGATACAAAAGGCTTAAGTTTAAAGTTGCCAGCAATTGGTGACTTAAACCTCACAGGATATGTGGACTCAAATAGTGCAGATGACCTCAACACACACAAATCTACAAGTGGTTTCATGTTCAAATTAGGAAACAGTCCTGTATTGTGGTCCAGCAAGAAACAGGTCTCAGTGGTGTTATCTTCTACAGAGGCAGAATATATTTCTGCTGTCTCTGCCAGTCAAGAAGCCATTTGGTTGCAGCAGTTACTTGAAGATCTTGGAGAACCAGTGACCCAGCCTATGGTCTTGTATGAGGACACTCAGGAATGCATTAACCTTGCAACCAGTAAGAAGATCAATGCAAGAACCAATCATATTAATGTGAGACACCATTACATTCATGACTTGGTTGAACAAAAAATGATTGTGCTTCCATATTGTGAAACTGATAAAATGATTGCTGATGCTATGACAAAGCCACTCTCAGTAAACAAGTTTATAGATTTTTAGATCACAAATGGGGTTGACATAAGTAGTTGGTATTGAGTGGGGGTGTTAAACATACACACACACACACACACACATATGTATGGTGGACACTTATGATAATACACTTGATGTAATTTCCTTTTCCATGTGCTATGTGCTTCATGACATTAAAAAGAGAAAGAAATAAATGTACCTCAGTTTAGATTGCAATCAGGCTATAATATCTATTTCCTGTGCCCAGAATAAGTTTTTCTAACACGTGCAGATTTATGTGTTAAAGATGAAATAATTTCCAGTTCAGCTGCCACAGCTGAAGTGCAGGCAGCTAGGTTACCACATTTTCAGAAACATTATCTTATTCTCAGAAAAGCTAAGACAAACTGGGAGTGGCCAGTAAGAAAAAGATAGGTAACAGTTGCAGGCTATTATGCATTTACCATTCTGGAAGCACATGTTGTGTATGGTATACCAAAAATGGCAATTAAATTAAATCACAGAATAAAGGATTTACAGTTACAGATCTAGCAAATGACTTTTTTGTGTCATTGTTTTGTTTAGCAGACATTAAGACCTTTGATTATTGTAGTAAACTGTTGCAATGCATAAATATCTTGACACAAAGACAGAAAAGCATTTACAGATATTAAATGATGTTTTGTAAGTATACAGAATGTAGAATTTAAAGTCAATGCAACTTTTTTAAAGTGACAGTGCAGTCAAAAGCTCAGATCTGATGCAAGAAAAGAGTACATAATGAATATTATATGTCATTAAAGCCACAATTTAAAATCTCATGTTAAGAAACTTCAGTAAAGGACAGATAAGTAAAGTTCCAGAATCAAATCAGTTCAGCTCTAGTAATAAATGTGTATGTATAAACAGTTCAAGACTGTATATATTTCATGATGAAACTGTAGTTTACGAAGACACCAGAAGCACAGACTCACATAACTGAGTTGTCAGATTACAGGCCAGCTCAGGAAGCTGAATTAAAGACAGTACTGTATGGCTTGGGAGTGCCTTCTGTGTGGAGTCTGCATATCCTCCCCACAGTTGGGTAGTGTTCAAAAGACATGCATGCGTAAATGAGTGTGCCTTCAATGAAGGTTGGGTGTCGAGCTGGCACCTCTGCATTTCATAAAAATCTACTGCCAATCATTAGCGGACCAGAGTTCTGCTGTGGTGACCCCTTACCAGGAAAAAGCCGAAAGAAAAACAACAACAACTGTATGTAATAAAACAGTATGGTAAAGATCAGTATATTATTATTATTATTATTATTAGTGACAGTTTTATGCAGTAATTACAGTTCTTACTATTTATTCAAGAAATTTCTACACGATAATGATAAATCCTTCCAGCACTCAATAGTACTAAAAGAGTTAAATGACATTGAAAGAACAGCTATATGTTAGGAAGTGGACAGAGACCTGTACACTGAAGAAATTCTTTTGTAAGTTATGACCTGAGGGTCACAGAGCAAACATAGAATGTTCAACAGTTATTTCTATAAAGATGCAAAAATGCAAATATTGATACAGTGTCAAATTACTACCTTAGTTTCATTTTAGGTTATTACAGGGAAAACAATGCCGCTGAGGTTTCTATCTGATTTAATAATAAACCTATGGCCTTTCCATTTCACTGTAGTACATTATCAGTTCAGTTACAGATTTATGAAAATGTATTTACTAGTAGCATAAGTCTATTTCACTATAGTACATTATCAGTTTGGTTACAGACTTAGAAGAGTTTACTAAGCACTTAAACATCCTACAGTCCAGCACTTCCTCAGACCTAATAGCAAGCACTAACATACCCGGACACTTGATTGCCCAGCAGGGCAAGGCTCATTATTCACCCCTCACCAACCAAGCGACTAAGCATCTCACCCTACTATTCAGGCATGACCAAAGGGCAATTTCAGGTATACTCTCCAGTCCAGCTGGTGAACCTGGGTATCCTGAGGCAATGTTACAACTGCCTCGTGTACACAGACAACCCTCTCCTCCTACCACAAATCATTAACATATGAGAGATGCAATTATATAACTAAATTGGAGGCTAAGCTCTCTCCACCCAAGACTGGAACAGGCAGTCATGATGAGAAGGTTAACACTTGCACCACACCTCCAGCCTCACATAGACATACTAAACCAGCACTGGCAAAAAATACACATAAATACATGAAATCATACTCGGAGGCTCTAAATAAACTTTATGAATTTCTATATGTAGGAGACCCTAAAATCCCCATTTTTTTCGGAATCCCCAAAATACATAAAAACATAGTGAAACCACCGTTTAGACCCATTGTGGCAGCAAACAATTCTAAAACTCATCCATTAGCAGTACTGGTGAACTTCTGGGTCAAACATGTTATCAATGACTGTGAACACTTGGTTAAAGATTCATGGGAATTTCTGGGTAGTATAAAAAAGGAGATGTGGCAAGAGAATTTGATTTTACTCACAACTGACGTGAAATATTTATTTACTGTGATACCTAAGATGCAAGGCTTGGAATTTTTTGAAGAAGCTCTATTCAACTTTTCCAAGCTAGAGCACAGTAAGCTTATCTTTATTTGTGAAATTATGAGTTTGATTCTAGACAACAACTTCATTTTCTTTGAGGGGGAATATTATCAGCAGATTCGAGGTATAGCAATGGGAGCAGCTTGTGCCCCAGTCTATGCCAAAATAGTACTCCTTGGATGTGAAACTTGCCACATCTTCAATAGCCCCATACTGGGACAAAATACAACTATATTCCAGGTTTTTGGATGACATGTTTGTCCTATGGAAGGGTACTGAAGAGGAGATTTCTGACTTCATGCAATATATAGGTGAAACAACTGACTTTTTAGAGTTTACCCACAATTATGACTTTACCAGCATTAACTATTTGGATGTACAAATTATTAATGATATGGGTGGTTTCCAATCACGTATATATAGAAAACCTACATTTTGCAACACATATTTACACTATGGGAGCAATCACCTTACTGCTCAAAAAAGAAGTATAGTGAAGGGACAGGCAGTGAGGGTTGCCAGAATGACGTCCCATTATGATGATTTACAAGGTGAGTTAATTAAACGATAGTGTATGTTTGAAGAGAGAGGTTACCCCAAACAGATGGTTGAGGAAATTATTTCAGAAGTACAATACAAGTGGGGCATTGACTATCTCTCCTTATTAGGAGTAGGATTACAAAATAACAATGTGGAAAGGAACAAGGAAAATGATAAATACAAAAGGGCCTGTGTACTTGAATATAACTCCACAAACAAGGATTTTAGAGGAATTATTAACAAGAACTGGACAATTTTCAAAACTAACCAAAATATATATAAGAGGTTGGGAGAGGGTCCTAGATTTGTTAACAAGACAGGGCACAATATTAAGAGCCTTCTTAAATGCAAGATAGAATCTAGAAAGGTGAACAGCAGGGGCACTAGACCATGTGGAATGTGTAGACAATGTTGCTATATACAAAAAGAACAATCTGTAGTTCTACACAATAGGCTGAACAGCAAAGTAGTGCTTGTGAATGGAACTGTTTGACTAAAGGTGTTGTATACGTAGCTCTGTGCAACTCATGCACAGCATTCTTTTTAGGAAAAACAGAACGGTCACTTAAAAGTAGGATTTATGAGCATGTCAATGACATCAAAAATAAAAAAAACAACAAGTGCACTATACAAACATTCTTCAACATGTGCATCTTTCAAAAAATTTTCATTTGGAATTGTGGAGCAGGTGAAATTAAATCCAAGAGAGGGAGACTGGAAAAATACATTAAAGAAAAGAGAAAAACAATGGCAAATAAGAACAGCAGCAATGTTTCCCCCAGGGCTAAATGAAAGCATTTCCATGGTCCCAGTTTTGCAGGAAAGAATAAATAAGAAATAAATATTATTCTTATAGTTAGTGATGAATTTTATAAGGTTCTTCTATAGAGCATGTTTTCAGTGATAAGTTGACCACTGTTTTTGTGTGGAATACAGATCTACAAATATGTTTTTAAGAGTCAATGGGTAATGTAGGGGGGGTTGATTTTCTCATGAATAGTTTTTTCTTTGTGATTGGTCGATGAACTCTATTTAATGAAGCAGTATGTGTTTTGTAATGTATTCCGATGAAGGCTACGCTGTGCATAGCGGAAGCGCTTAATAAACTTGTACTACAGACAGTTAACCCTTTTTTCTGGATTACAGCCTGGATATTTTTGGTTTTACAGTTGTCAGAGTACAAGTCAGCTCAGGAAGCTGAATTAAAGACAGTACTGTATGTAATAAAACAGTATGGTAAAGATCAGTGTATTATTATTATTATTATTATTATTATTATTATTATTATTATTATTAGTGACAGTTTTATGCAGTAATTACAGTTCTTACTATTTATTCAATAAATTTCTACACAATAATGATAAATCCTTCCAGCACTAAGTAGTACTAAAAAGAGTTAAATGACACTGAAAGAACAGCTATATGTTAGGAAGTGGGCAGAGACCTGTACACTGAAGAAATTATTTTGTAAGTTATAACCTGAGGGTCACAGAGTAAACATAGAATGTTCAACAGTTAATTCTATAAAGGTGCAGAAATGCAAATATTGATACAGTGTCAAATTACTACCTTAGTTTCATTTTAGGTTATAACAGGGAAAACAATGCCACTGAGGTTTCTGTCTGATTTAATAATAAACTTATGGCCTTTCCATTTCACTGTAGTACATTATCAGTTCAATTACAGATTTATGAGAATGTGTTTATTAGTAACATAAGTCTATTTCACTATAGTACATTATCAGTTTGCTTACAGACTTAGAAGAGTTTACTAAGCACTTAAAAATCATCCTACAGTCCAGCACCTGCTCAGAGCTAATAGCAAGCACTAATATACCCTGACACTTGATTGCCCAGCAGGGCAACGTTTATTATTCACCCCTCACCAGTCAAGTGACTAAGCTACTCACCCTACTATTCAGGCATGACCAAAGGGCAATTTCAGGTATACTCTCCAGTCCAGCTGGTGAACCTGGGTATCCTGAGGCAATGTTAAAACTGCCTTGTGTACACAGACAACCCTCTCCTCCTACCACAAAGCATTAACATATGTGAGAGATGCAATTATATAGCTAAATTGGAGGCTAAGCTCTCTCCACCCAAGACTGGAACAGGCAGTCATGAGGAGAAGGCTAACACTTGCACCACACCTCCAGCCTCACACAGACATACTAAACCAGCACTGGCAAAAAATACACATAAATACATGAAATAATACTTGGAGGCTCTAAATAAAAACCTGCAAAAGCATCAGAAAACTCCAAAGCAGACACCCAAAAAACCTGCACCTCCCGTCACAAACCAGACAACACATAAAACACAAAATCAGTGTGCCGCACAATCACAGCCCTTAAGGCGAAATAACATAGCTAACACACTAGTAATAGGTGACTCTATAGTCAGGCACACTGACCTCCCACTCACTAGGCTGGACAAGGAGAAGGTTACTGTTAGCTGCCTGTTGGGAGCCAGAATCTGCTACATAACACAAGCACTCAGGTCACTCCAGAACAAGTACAAATATGACTTTGTCATTGTTCATGTTGGTGTGATTGACCTGAGACGTACCTCCCTGGACTACATGAAAAGAGGCATGGAAGAGGTCTCTGATCATGTAGCCCAGGCGGGTATGACCCTGAGTAGCATCCTGCCCTCACCAAGAATGATACCGCAGTATAAAGAAAAAAATATCAATTTCAACAATTGGCTAAGCTTCTGGTGTCATTCAAAGGGAATCCAGTGTTGGTCAGCCTGGGACAACATGCTCGACAAGCCTCATTGCTTCACAAGAGATAGCTTGCACCTGTCACCCCCTAGGCTTTCGAATACTGGCCAAAGCTGTTGCTGCCCCCATAGTGCCTTTTTTAGGCAAGGCTCAAAAGTCAAACCCACCTCCGTAAACAGCACAAATAAAAAAATGAGGGTTATGCTACTCAACGCCAGGAGTTTAAATCTCAAAATGCATACTCTCAAAGCACTCCTCAGTATGGAGAACATCGACATCTGAGCAGTAACTTAATAAACCTGGTTCAAGGCTCCACAGAGCACCCCAGCACTACCAGGCTACAACTCATACCACATATTTCGGCCACAGAACATGGACCGAAACACAAAAGGAGAGAGTGTATCCATATTCATTAAGGATACCTACACCTCCAGGTTAGTGGCACAGCATGATACCTCTGAGATCATCCATGTGCAACTAACATCGAGCAAATCTGCAATGCAAATTGTGGCCTGCTACATATAACCCTCCATGACCCAGGACCACCACTCCGCCTTTCTGGTGACACTGGAAAACATGAAGGTCCTACCAAACACCTTGATATTGGGCGATTTCAATTACACTACCTTTAACTGGGAAAACTACTCAAGTACAAACTCACGGTCCAGCGCATCCTGGAATTTATCAACTCAAATGCCCTGGATCAGCTGGTAAACTCCCCGACCAGAGGTGAAAACATATTGAACCTGGTCATCACCAACATGGGCGACAGGTGTTCCGCACCGGAGGTCAACCTATCACCGGTTAGATCAGACCATAAACTAGTCACACTGGATGTTCACACCACACCACCACCCCCAACCAAGGAAACCACAGTGAAAAACTTTTCTATAGCAAACTTCACCTTATTTAAGACAGAGGTGGTAGGTTTCACAGCCCCTATGCTAAAGGAGTAATTTTGGAAACAATTCTTGCTGAATAAATCCTACATAAATACAGTTAGTAAAATAGACCTTGCATAGCCCTGAAAATGCAAGGCTAGGCCTGTGTCTTCATTTTATATTTCATATTTTAAAGTAACTACAGAAAGAGGTACCCATGTGTTGGGTATCTCAGGAGGAGTTGTAAGATCAGGTTTCGTTTAAATGTATTTTGTTAGACAACAATGCAGTATTCTCTTTGCATACATCTAGAAATGTGGCCATATTAAAGCAGGCCTTTACAGTTTGCATATGGTTTCAGTGAATGCACTTTCAATCAGTGGAAATAGCCTTCAGTCAGCAATATTGATAGGAACAGAATGTGCAGTACATTGAGTACAAACACATTTTGTTTGTATGACACAAGACTTGGGAACCAAGGCGAAAGAGGAGTTTGAAACATACAGGGTTTTGGTATTACTAGGGAATACTTCAGACACAGTTCATTAAGTTAGTTCATTTGGACTGATATGCAGAGATTTATTGCAGTATAGACACTTGAGTATGAGTGCGGAAGTCAGATCAAATATACAGCATTCCAGAATATTAATGACACTGCTCTGGAGGATAGTCCCAAAACTATGGACATAATTATCAGAATATGAGTGCAGAAGCTACAGACTATTTCAGTTTATCAGCACTGTTATTGCAGACCGTATTCAGTTATTATTGGCCTTTACCCCCATTGTACATAATATAGCATTCTTAAACTACAGTGTTTACAGACTTTATTGTGTGAGGTACAAAAAAACTTGGCACATAAAGGAGAGACTGGCACCTGCTCAGCACAGTTCTGGGTAATTAACAGATAAAGACATTCATTCCAGTTTCATTCTTACAGTTATTTCCAGTTCATTCCAGTATTCTAAAGTCATATCAGTTCTTATACCCATAATAACCTCAAGCTGTTCTATTTTATGAAAATTCACTCCAGGAACCTGCTGATATGAACATTTTGCTTAGCTTTTTTTTTCTTTTGTTTCTGCTATATTTTTGGTATCTGCTAATTTTAGCAGTTTGCTTAGCAAGTTTTTTTTTCTTTTGTTTCTGCTATATTTTCAATATTTCAGGGCTATAGCATTGTTCCAGTGAACTCTTTCTTCTGCCTAGATAAGAGAGTCTCTGGAAATGAGGCTTGGCAAAAGCCAAGTTGTCCTGGGACATCTTCAGGGGGGATGTTAGTTTGATATTAGTGGGAGTTTAATGGGTTGGGGAGGTGAAAGGGTTAAATGGTGGGATGGTTGGTTTGAAGGAAATGAGATAAAGATGGGAGGTTCTTAAGGGATTTAGATGAGCATAGCTGAGTAAGTAATCACATTTTGGCATGAACTTGCTACTGCAAGTGAATGCCCATGACGACCTGTAAGTACTCTGGCACAGGTAGGCTTTGGACGGCTTTTACTTGGTGGGTAAGGCTGGGTGTCATAGGTTTAATTAACAATTTAATTAGCTTGTACTTGGAATTTTAAAACATTGTTTGATGAGAATAAGCAATTGGCATAGGAAATGGTTCAATGCCAGGCATCTACTATCACAAAAAGAAAGGAAAGGGGAGAAAAAAATAAACGGAGTGAACCAAGAAGTTGATGATTGGTGCAGAGTTCATAGCATTCTAGGATACTTGGTGGAGTGACATTTGCAACGGACACATGCATTTCTTTCCACAGTGTTCGGGTCATGGGTCTGGTGGTGGGGCATGTCCGGTGTCATTACTATGCTTGCTTCCATTTGGGGTTTTGGTGTTTCATTTTGGGTAGGATGTGAGGAATGCACAAATGTGCTTTGCAAATTGGAACAAGGGATTTTGTTGGCTTGTGGGGTGGGCTTTGGTGGGGGGTGGGGCCTTTCGGACAGAGTGCTTCTGGTGGCTGGGGTGTTGGAGTGCAGCTCGGTGCTAGCTTCGGTCTGTTGGGGCTTACATTGGTGATTGCATTCCTGTGTGCCTTGGATAATGTTATCCTGTCTTGGGTGCTTGTCGCTTTGTGGTGGATGGGTGGTTGGGTTGTTCTTTGGGTGATGAGCAGTTTTCTAGTGGTCTGGCCCAGAGCCACATGCTGTAGGATGTCTCTGTATGAGTGTTTGTAATTTGTATGCTTTTGGAGGTGTTGCCTGACTGGATTTTTCACGGATGGATATCATTGTAGATTTGGATGTATGGTTGATTTGCCCACCCATTTGTCAGTGCATCTATCAATTTCAGCCTTGGATTGTCTGGTGGGATCTAGGCTCGATTTGTGGTGGATGGAAAGCTTCTGCTTTGTCGTTTGGTCCTTGCTGGCATGGAGGGGGGGGTGATGCAAGGCATGTGCGTGCATCCCATTCAGTGTTTTGAATACGTATATAAAAAAAAAAAAAAAAAAAAAAAAAAAAACAAAAGGAAGGAAAACTGTGAGAGTTTGTGTTTCTGGCATCACTGGAATGGCCTGAGGATTGTTGTGGCGGTGTGCTTGCAGCTGGAGCATTTGGATTGAGCAGTCCGGCGGTGTTTGAGGTGGCAGAGTCCTGGGTTGGAGAGGTGGGTGCGGTGGTTCCGGGATGTAAGGGGTGGTGAAGTGATCTTTGTGGGCAGTTTATTGTGCCACTTTTGTGGGCTTTGACTGAATTAGTTCGTAGTTAGCACTGTGCATGTGCAGCGTGGAGCAAACAGGCAGGGCCATGCATTGTTTCCTCACACAAGCGCGTGCACACACACACAAAAAAAAAAAAAAAGACGTAAATGCTACATGTGTAGTATGACGATTCTCCTGCAGGTCTAACGAACCATCTTCCCTTGTGAGCTGACTGCATATAAGGGGATGTGCTGTGTTTGATATATATTGGGAAAAACTGCTAATTTAAGAAAATACAACACAAATGTTTAAAACACACTGTTTTACGATCAGGCAGAAATAATGTCTGTGCGTAGAATACAGCCTTGCAAATGTTGTTGCAGCTGTTCAATTATTCAATCATTCTACAGTATTTTATTTTAATTTTCTTCTTTTCCCATTGTAATGCCATACTATTTGTAACAGTATATGATGTCAGAACTGGTAGTCAGGCAGAGATAAAAGCTTCCAAACTAAGAGAACTGCAAGAAAGCCTAAACATTATAGGAAGACTTTGGAACATTTTTTATTTGTTCAGTTAGTTAATTTTTAGGGAGGTAAAGGTTTTGTTACATAGCACAGTATATGCAGATTATATATATATATATATATATATATATATATACACACACACACATGTATACAATCATAGATCTAAACTGCCCATTTTTTTTTTTAAATAGCTTCTCTGACTTTAGTGATGGGGAATGAATAGGCCAAATATTAATGAGGGGTACAAAGTAGCACAGCAAGCATTTCTTGGCAAACATGGGATGCCAGCCTTGCAGGCCTGGAGTTGTGTTGGATGTTAAGGGAAGGCCGGGTAGTGCAGGCAGTGGCAGATGGTCCAGTTTACTTAACATTCATACTCCGCAACTGTCCCTGATTTTCAGAGATATTATGTAGCCCTTCTCCTTAATCACTTCTAAAGCTAGTGACATTTGCAGGGAAAAGGGTGATTTACAAAATAATGAATGGAGGCAGTAATAGGAATTGTAGATTGCCTTTAATGCAGAAAGTGTATATTAATCCATATGCTCTCATGTTGCTGATGTCGCCAGTTAATGGTACTGATATTTTAAAGTGTAGGGTTTTAAAAGTGTCCCTGATTTAGGATTTTGATGAGGCAAATATAGTGTAAGATTGGATTAAAGAGTGCTTCGGAAGCTGTCAGAATTATACTGTAATGGGCCCTATTTTGTGCTTTGCCCATTAGTTATTTAAGAGGTATGAATGGCAGGCAGTGGACCTGTTACTAGAAATAGGAAATTATGCATAGGGACATGGATATGTGTGTTTGCAGCTGACTAAAACTAACAGTGTGGTTCTTAAGGTTTAACAAAATCTGTGACTTTTGCACGGGATGCAGGTGGCGATTTACACTTAATACATAAGCTCAGTGATTATAGTTGCAGACGTTGCCTTTGGAGACATTTATTAATCCACATTCTCTTATGCTGTAGATGTCAGCTTAATACTAAGTGCCTAATGTCATCTCTGGATTGGTTTACAGTTGTTGAGAGCTGTCTGTGAGTCACTAACAGCTATATACATTTTATTCCAAGAGGACTACATAAAGAAGGTTGGGGTGAAGCAGTCTATGCAGTGGGCCACAGGCAACAGGTTTATATATCACCCTATTAACAATGGTGACGGGTGTGGTCACGGGGTAGTTAAGGTATGTTGTTTGTCAAAAAATAAACCGACACGTAATGCTTAGCAATTACAGTAGACTGCTGTTCGGGTCACAATATAAATTTGTAATGCGGGTGCTTTGTACTAGTTTGAGAGGTGTTTTGTGGGTTTCTCATACCAAAGTTAATTGTCAGTTTGGTTCTTCCATTGTTCCTGGCTTTGTACAGATTTCTTGCTTAGGACAAATTCAAGGTATAAAAAGGTACATGCAGTACAGCAATAAAATAAATACATTATGACATTCTCTCCCATTGAAGCATGAAAGGTTTGCACTGGTTTATTCAGAATTATAGG
The DNA here is from genome assembly GCF_019279795.1 of Protopterus annectens. Taxonomy (NCBI): domain Eukaryota; kingdom Metazoa; phylum Chordata; order Ceratodontiformes; family Protopteridae; genus Protopterus; species Protopterus annectens. The sequence continues at coordinate 1,275,216,301 of NC_056745.1, forward strand.
ATTACCCTGGGAGTTCGTGCCATATGGTGTAATTGAATGCCTTCAGTTATGAAGGTTGGTACTATGAATGCAGTAAACACACGACAAAGCCTTGAAATTAGTATATTAAGTTCTATAGCTGGGTGCCACAGCACTCTGAGTAATATTATATTTTAATTTTCATCCTGGTATTTGTGTTTAGGTAAAAATATTGTCAGTCACATCTCATTCTCACTGGTGATTTCTCACAAATCACTGGCAAATCTTTAAGAACTGAAGTTCAAATAATGACAGACATTTGAGTTTCACACTTCATACATTGATGTGATCCCTGGGTTGAATTTTCTATCTCCCATCCAATCATCAAGGTTCCTTTGAAGAGGGCCAAAGGGGCTTGACATGTATGGGCAGTCTATTCCAGTGTCTGGGGAGTCTCTGGGTTAGGAACCTCTACTCAGCATGGCTTGTTCATGTTGATGACAAGGTTTATATCCTTGGAGCATGTGGCTCTGATACTTTGAATATATTCCACTGGTAGTTAAATTTATTTTGGGGTATTTGACAGGTTCATAGGAAGCATTGCTTCAGTTATGGCTGCTTTTTCATAGATTGGAGTGTCGGTGGTGCATTCCTTCCTGGTTTGGCAGGATAGGTTGTCCTTGAAGATGTCTTGGAATGTGTTATGTATTTTGGATGTTTTACATGTCTTTTCTTTCTTGCATATGGGGTCTTAGAACACTGTGGCTGTAGTTTGGAATAGGTGGGTATGAGGTGGAGCCTTCTTGTTCCTATTTGAAGGTTTAATTTTGTCTTTTTCTTTGTAGATGATGGTGTGTCGAGTTCCAGTGGTGAGATACAGTGAGTTCGCAGATGATCATGCTTTGGTGTCGAATAAGCGGTGGGGTCATTGGGTGAGTAATCAGAAATGGATAGGTTAAAAGGCAAGCACAGTGATTCGGAAGAAGAAGAAAGAAGTGCAACCAACTTTTTGTTTAACTCTAGAATAAGTATTATGTTTTATGACCTCATTTGATTTGTGTTACAGGTTAATGTACAATCCGTGGTAGAATTAAGTTTTAATATTTAAATATCATGGGATGCAGTGGTGCAGCAGTTTGTGTCATTTCACAGCTAGAGGTTCTCCAGTTTGTTTCTTGGCCAGTTTTGTGGGCCTTGTGTGTCTTCCCTGGGTTTGCGTGGGTTTCGCTGGGTACTCCTGGGTTTTCTTCCAGGCTGCTAAGTTGCTAGTTACTGAATATTGAATATATTTGTACGGGAAGACATATAGACCACATACATTAGATGGTCATCATAGTGAGAATGGTTTTGCTGCATGTTTTAAATCTGAAGGCATGTTTCAGTGGAAGTCCTCATCATTTGGGTGGGCACATTGAGGTTACAGATGGAGTGTTGAGTGAGTAACAGTCAATGCCCTGATGGAAATGGACTTGAAAGGTAATGGGTTTTGTTTTGTGGATGTTTTGAGTGCTGGAGAGGCTATAGGGTATTAGGTAATTTTATTCAATGGTCATTAAGGCACATTACAGTTGGGGCAGTGGTGATTTCTTGCTGATGTAGGACATGTTTATTTGGCCAATTTGAGTGGGTTACTTTGGTAGGGTTAATAGTTGATGTAGTTTAATTTCTACATGCTGGATGGGGTTGGCATGTCACTAATCTTGTGTTGACCAGGTCACATAGGATATTATCATTCTGGTATAATCTGGTTTTAACCTGTGGCATAGGGATTTTCAGTTTGGTATATGGTTGGTGGCATTCAAGGGTATTGATAGAGTAAAGAGGGGTAAGACTGCTAAAGCCATCATGGGGTATAGGTGCCTTACTTTTGATATGGGTAGTTGGTGTTGGCAAGGTCGTTGTTAAATGGCATTTTGATGTTCGTTCAGGTTCTTCATGTCATTGGGCAAGTAAAAGGAATTGTTGGGAAGGGTGATATGCAATTACTTTATTTTGGTGGTTGGGGTTGAGTATTCTTGCTCCAGTGGCAGGTGATGCTTTGGTGGTAAGCATTAGGTAATTGCCAGGGGCTGGTAATGTCCTGATAATTATGGTACACCGATTGTTGTTTGGCCTTATCCTCTAAGGGTGGCTAGCTGATGGAAATTGGTGGTGAGGGGCAACAGCCTGGGCAGGCTGGTGGCAGAGAAGAGGGACAGACTTGCCATCTTCTTTTCCCCCTCTGGTGTCTAGTGCTGCATTTCAAGGCCTTTTGTTGAATAGATAAGCATGCGAAGGTAAGGATGCTGCTTATTTAGTCTGAAGGTAATTCAGTGAATGGTTTAGTAAGTGAGCAAAGGTATGTACACTGCTTACTGGACAGGATGAGCAGGTATGCTGTCCTGGTTAACATTATAAGGGTGTTTATAAGTAAAGTAAGTGAGCAAAGGTAAGGATGCTGCTTATTTAGTCTGAAGGTAATTCAGTGAATAGTTTAGTAAGTGAGCAAAGGTATGTACGCTGCTTACTGGACAGGATGAGCAGGTATGCTGTCCTGGTTAACATTATAAGGGTGTTTATAAGTAAAGTAAGTGAGCAAAGGTATGGGCGCTGTTTACTGGGGCAGGATGAGCAGTTACGCTGTCCTGATTAATATTGCAAAGATGTTTATGCTGTGTTTAGAATCGACTATACTATGTCCAGTTGTATTTAAAAATTTTGGTAATCAAAGTTATGTTATGGACATTTTAATAAAGGTCGTCAAATATCATTCGGTGTGTTGTGTTTATTGAAGGGGACTGGGACAAGATTCTGATTATTAAGTAATGCAATGTAACTACTACATGAAAAATGCAGTATGGAATTCAAGTAGATGCCTAATTCTGCTCATAAAATTATTTACCCCAAGAGAAGATGAACCTAGAAAATTTTTATTGTTGCAAAAAACGTGAGGAGTGGATATATTATATATTATCCTACCTATTTATGCAGTAACTTTTTAAGAAATTAAAGTATAAAACCTAATGCCTTACTTAAAAACATACTTTTTACAATGGGCACCCTAATATACATACTACTTAAATATTTCTTCTCTCCAAGACAACAAACCATACACTAAGAAAGAATATAGAGAATTTCAATTTTGTGCATTCAGCACTTCCTGTGCTAATATCTAAGGTCATTAAGTCTCAGAACAAGAATGTTGCTATAAGAAAGCACCTTTACATATTTTTGTATAACAGAAATAAAATAATAACTGTGAACACAGACCCCCAAATTTCTTAGTTTGTATTTTTCTATTTCAGGAGTTTGCTTTCAGACAAATGACATTTACATATTTGCTCTTTTAAAAAGGAGCCTGATCCCACAGTTCAACCATGCTTTTGACATTAACGATCTCTGAGTCTGCTTTACCTCTCTTCTATAGTATTGCTTACATTTCTAGAATTTGTTCTCTCCATTGCGCATTCACTAATGACTTCCTTTTAAAGCAAACTCAGCTTCTTGAATGTAGTTGCCTCTTAATGTTCTCTTGTTATCACTTCTTATGCTGACCTTTGCATCTGTTTGTTTCCCAATGGACAGTACCACTTATGGATCCTAGAGCTCATCTGGTTTTAAGGTATGTGTTTACATGCCTTTTATAACCTGATTTAAACCTTGGATCATCCACAGCTTCCTTGTTTTTTGTCTTACTGTGTGAGCACAGATAGTGGAAAGGTTTTCCTGGCCCATTTTAATTTAATGTCAAAGGCCAATGATATACTCACATATAGGCAAGCATCTCAGGTTTCAAGAGATCTTTTTGAATAAAATTTTGGCCACATGCACTGCTGTCTGTTACTTACCTTATTGCGATCCACTGCATTATTATCCTGTTAAATACCATGACACAGTACAGTTTGTCATCCATTTATCCATCCATCATACATGCTACATGAGCTAGAGAGGATAATGTTAACAGAAAGCTGCATAGGGTATTCACCCTTTTTTACTATTACCCACAGTGATGCCATGTGGTGGCCTGTGGACAAACATGTTTCATAGAATTCACTATTATTCACTTCTTTATTTTTATGAGTAGTTTGGATTTATCAACTGAATATTTCACTTTATCTGGGTGTATCTTTTATGTTTCAACCTACAGACTTGATATTAAATGCTGTTCAGACTTCAGTTTAGTTAAATAAATTGATACATTTCTGCAATTCTGCACTAATTTTGACTTCTGCCTTATTTTGGTTCTATTTTAACTTTACTGCTGCTGTTTTTATATAAAGATATTGTTTCCCTGCTTCTTATTGTGGGATGGCTCTAAATTCATTTGTTACAGCATTTGTCTTTATTTTGAATTGACTGTTTCTATTCCAAACATTGTGCTTTCCTTTGGCTGTAGATAAATGCTGAATATTTACTGCTAGATGCTAAAAAAATGTTGGCAGCTCTGGGCTGGTAATTAGGCATGTCAAGACCACTGCCCCTACTGAGGATGGAGATACTATAATTTGCTGCTGGATCATTAATGGACTGTTCATTTGCTGTATTTGTGATTAAGCCATGATGCAGCAGCTGACATCTTGTTCCAGAACTGTACTCTTTTCCATTTCACCATTCATCTCTTGTTTTCTCGGAAACAGCTTTTCTAGATTTGTCTTAAGACCTTATTTTACTGACATTCTGAAATCTTGCTCCTTTCATGGAGTCTAAATATTCATTGTGTGTGTGTGTGTGTGTGTGTGTGTGTGTGTGTGTGTGTGTGTGTGTGTGTGTGTGTATGCAGCATGCATCTATGATACTTAGCACAACAATATTGGATCTGAAAATAATACTGTTAACAGATGTAGGGAAATGGCTTGACTTCCATACTAGTTATCATTTTTTGCATCTAACATATTTTGTGTCTGGATACTCGCTTTGTTATTTTTGTTTGTTATTTAATCTTGAGAGTGTATTTGATACTTGTAATTTATAACTCATTCTAATCTTTAATTGTGTATCTCTCTCTCTCTCTCTCTCTCTCTATATATATATATATATATATATATATGTACATATTTGTACATTTATCTGTATATAGATAAGTAAGTATACATCTATATACCGATATATCACCACTCATATACAGGAGCGAAAATGGCAGCAGCAATATATTCAAAGCTCGTTGATAGCACAGTCAATTAAAATTCATATATATAACCACGTCTCAGGATAAATATTGATAAAACGATTTATTGTAGCAAAAAGTGAGTGCTTTCACCATGAGGCTTCTTCAGACTTTGAAAACTGACTAATACAAAGAGTTTTAAATAGTGTCATTAATTAGGATTGCTGACATCAATTATGTTCAATGCAAGTTTAAAGTGAAATAGCACACTCATTTCATATAAACCTTATAAGACAAAATAAAATCATCACAGTTAAATACAAACAAACATACACAATAAAATAATGATTAAATATTATTTAAAATCATAAAATGATTGTTTAGGTCTAGCTAATTTCCTTTTCCGAAGAATGGGATATAAATTAACTTTATCATTTAATCCAGGAAACTGGTCCGCCCTGCAGCGGATGATCCAGCGTAGTTCACATTCCTGGGTAAAGGTATCTATATCACCGCCTCTGATGTTCATCTCTATAACCTGTATGACAAAAAAGCCAAAAGTATGTGTGAACCCTAATAATTTACAATGCTTAGCTAGGGCATTATGTTCAGACCCCTTACGTATATGGTAAATGTGTTCCCTTATACGCTCTCTCAATTGCCTATTAGTTTTCCCAATGTAAAATGCTGGACAGGATGAGCACCTAGCAAGGTATATTACATTAACACTGTGGCAGTTGGTTCGAGTACAAAATGAAAATGTTCGCCCTGTAACTGGTAGTGTAAAAGTGTCATCAGTATTGATATACTGACATTGATTACATTTGCTACAGGGTCTTGTATTATAACTAAAAGTATCAACTGATGGATTGTTAGCTCTCACAGGATGATGGCATAACAATCGCTTTAAATTCATTTTATTTTTAAACAAAAAACTTGGTTTCCTTCCCACGACTCTACTAATGTCACTATCTAATAAAAGAGTCTCCCACCGTTTCTCTATGATGTCCTTTATGTAATGGACGTCATTTGTGAAATATAGTGGTACTCTCAGTTCTTTAATAGCTTCTGATTGTATCGTTTCAATAACATCCCCTCTTACTGAAAAATAAGGGCGTGCTCTTGAAGTCCTAAGATTTTTCACCTCAGAAACTGCTCTGCTTACTTCATCCTCTCTATATCCTCTTTTTACTAATCTGGAATTAAGATTTAACAATTCCTTCTCAAAACCTTCATCTGAGGGGTTAAGCCTTGATGCTCTCATGATTTGTCCCTTCATTACATTTTCAAAGACAAACCTGGGATGCATACTATGCCTATGTAGCAATGTGTTCCTAGAGCAAGTTTTCCTATGAACCGAGGTATTCAAAAGGCCATTATCAAGCCTCATTATATTTACATCTAAAAAAGAAATATAGGTCCTGGACGAACAAGAAGTAAACTTCAGAAAATCAGTTAGATTATTCATGGATGATACAAATTCCACAAGTTGGATTTCATTACCCCTCCATATAAGGAAGAGGACGTCAACAAATCTTCTGTAGAAACCAACATACTGTCGGAACTCCTCCATAGGGAACAGTAGTTCTTGTTCCCAATCAGCCATTACTATGTTGGCGTAGCTATTGGCACACGAAGTGCCTATAGCTACGCCATCTTTCTGAATGTAAATCTCATCATTAAAAATAAATACATTATTTTCAAGAACCGTTTCCAGAAATAATGTTAACAGACCTATAGTATTACTATCCAAATAAGAGTTCAGCCTTAGATAGTGTTGTGTTCTCAATACTCCCAGATCATTTGGTATAACTGTAAATACACTCTTAACATCAAGTGTTACTAGGATATAAGAATCATTATCTTGTATTGTTCTCGTGTAATCATATAGGTCTAGTAAGAATTGTTTACTATCTTTTAATACAGATGGATTAACGTCGGCTATAGGTCTAAGGTGGTATTCCAAAAAAAATAGAAAAAGGTTTCGTTAGCCATCCTTGCCCAGAAACTATAGGCCTCATAGGTGGATTAGATAAGGATTTATGAATCTTGGGTAAACCATTTATTACTGGAATAAGTGGATTATTCACTTTTAAATATTTAAATAAGTTCCAAGTTATTATATGACTTTTAAGTAGGTCATCCACCATATCATATACCCTGAAAACCATGCTAGTTACACTTGTCATATCCATCTTCATATAATACATATCATCACTTAACATGGTATGCATCATCTCTACATATTCATCATGATCAAGTAATACTATAGGACCCCCCTTATCAGCTGGTCTAATGATAATAGACTGGTCCTTTCTTAATTCGGAAAGTGCTTTCCATTGTTGAAAGTTTACATTACATTTTGGCCTTCTAACTTTCCGTTTAAAATTCTTATCATAATAATTATGTAAATCATTCTCCACTAACTTTTAAAACGTATCTAAGGTGGCGTTTAAAGAAGGTGAATACGTACTAACTGGCTTGAATACCGTAGTATACCCAGTTTCATGTTGGCTGTCAACACTTCCAAAATCAAGTTTGAGTTGTACATTACGCACATACATTTTAATTTCTAAAATGTTTTCTGCTAAATCACAGTTCTTACTAGGTATAAAACTAAGTCCTTTATTAAGGACCTGTTCTTCATATTTGTTCAACCTCTTGTGAGAAAGATTAACTACTAATGACCCTCGACTCTCCCCCACATCTTCTTCAATGTTGGGCCCACATACTCTCCTCCTGAGCCCTTCCATTTCTGTCGTCCCCTGCTCATTGATCTGGATCTCCCGCTGGGGCGAGGGAGTTCTACTGGGAAAGGGGTCTGTATGTTGTTGTCCCCTGAAATGGTGGGTGTAATAACTGAATGATTACTGCCAGTCTTTCTCCTAACTACAAGTTCATTACTTTGAGTGATAAGCCTCTCATTGCTGTTAACAGGATCCACATCATTATTAATAATGTCAACTTCTACATCAACTGGCGCATCATATATTACAGCTGTATCACCAGTGTTATTCCCTAAAACAATAACATTCATTTCTTTACTAACATCCATATTAATGCCAACAGCATTCACTTTAACATTTTCGCTTTCCTTCACATTACTTTTAGCAATGCTAGCAACACTACTTGCTATGTTATTCACAACAGTAGAGTTCCTCACATTGGCAACATTACTAACTGTATTGTCCGATTCCATAGGGTTCCTTAGAGTAGCTCTGGGTCCCCTATTTTCAGTGTTCTGTCTCGGCCAAGTGAAGACATGGCCGAGTTTGAAATCTTTAACATCCCTGGTAATCTTTGTTCTTTTTTGTTCAAATAAGCGTTTAAGATGCGAAGTCCAACATAATTGGTGTCAGCAATCCTAATTAATGACACTATTTAAAACTCTTTGTATTAGTCAGTTTTCAAAGTCTGAAGATGCCTCATGGTGAAAGCGCTCACTTTTTGCTACAATAAATCGTTTTATCAATATTTATCCTGAGACGTGGTTATATATATGAATTTTAATTGACTGTGCTATCAACGAGCTTTGAATATATTGCTGCTGCCGTTTTCGCTCCTGTATATGAGTGGTGATTTTCTGGTGAACTATATTTTTATTCGTTATACAGGAACGTTTGTCCTTTTGTGGATTCTTTCTTTGTGGTTGTTATTGGGACTATACATTTTATTCTACAAAAGGAGAATGGCAGCAACGGCAAGTGAGAACATTGAATTAGCGTACATGCCAGCTGAGCCTATCACAGCGAAACGGAAGTCTTTTCGGTTTCAAGACTGTGTTTCGGGTGAAGATAATTTGCTGCTGCTCTTCAAACCGGCTTTAGGGGAGATTTCTGAACCTGGTAATGATGAGAACTTATCGGATCTGGCTGAAGACCTAAATAGGTTAGAAGCCGATTTACTGAAGCTGAAAAGACTTCAGTTACAACGGCAGCATTTTGAGGCATGCCTACAAAAACGGATAGTGCCTCGTGGACTTTGCATCTTAAAGATGCCGACATCAGGGAACACTTTTCCTGAGTTGTTGCTCAAGTGGCAACAACTCAATTTGGAACTCAGCTTCAACTATATGAGGCTGTTAATAGAATTCCATCATCCTGAAGAGGAACAACTGAGGAACAAGGTAACGCAATTCCATAATTTTATTATGAATAAGTATTCTACTCCTAAAGCTGTGATAGGCATGGACAAATTAATGGACAACATTGCACTATATGAGAAACGCTTATTTGAACAAAAAAGAACAAAGATTACCAGGGATGTTAAAGATTTCAAACTCGGCCATGTCTTCACTTGGCCGAGACAGAACACTGAAAATTGGAGACCCAGAGCTACTCTAAGGAACCCTATGGAATCGGACAATACAGTTAGTAATGTTGCCAATGTGAGGAACTCTACTGTTGTGAATAACATAGCAAGTACTGTTGCTAGCATTGCTAAAAGTAATGTGAATGAAAGCAAAAATGTTAAAGTGAACGCTGTTGGCATTAATATGGATGTTAGTAAAGAAATGAATGTTATTGTTTTAGGGAATAACACTGGTGATACGGCTGTAATATATGATGCGCCAGTTGATGTAGAAGTTGACATTATTAATAATGATGTGGATCCTGTTAACAGCAATGAGAGGCTGATCACTCAAAGTAATGAACCTGTAGTTAGGAGAAAGACTGGAAGTAATCATTCAGTTATTACACCCACCATTTCAGGGGACAACAACATACAGACCCCTTTCCCAATAGAACTCCCTCGCCCCAGCTGGAGATCCAGATCAATGAGCAGGGGACGACAGAAATGGAAGGGCTCAGGAGGAGAGTATGTGGGCCCAACGTTGAAGAAGATGTGGGGGAGAGTCAAGGATCATTAGTAGTTAATCTTTCTCACAAGAGGTTGAACAAATATGAAGAACAGGTCCTTAATAAAGGACTTACTTTTATACCTAGTAAGAACAGTGATTTAGCAGAAACCATTTTAGATATTAAAATGTATGTGCGTAATGTACAACTCAAACTTGATTTTGGAAGTGTTGACAGCCAACACGAAACTAGGTATACTACTGTATTCAAGCCAGTTAGTACGTATTCACCTTCTTTAAACGCCACCTTAGATATGTTTTGCAAGTTAGTGGAGAATGATTTACATAATTATTATGATAAGAATTTTAAACGGAAAGTTAGAAGGCCAAAATGTAATTTAAACTTTCAACAATGGAAAGCACTTTCCAAATTAAGAAAGGACCAGTCTATTATCATTAGACCAGCTGATAAGGGGGGTCCTATAGTATTACTTGATCATGATGAATATGTAGAAATGATGCATACCATGTTAAGTGATGATATGTATTATATGAAGATGGATATGACAAGTGTAACTAGCATGGTTTTCAGGGTATATGATATGCTGGATGACCTACTTAAAAGTCATATAATAACTTGGAACTTATTTAAATATTTGAAAGTGAATAATCCACTTATTCCAGTAATAAATGGTTTACCCAAGATTCATAAATCCTTATCTAATCCACCTATGAGGCCTATAGTTTCTGGGCAAGGATGGCTAACGAAACCTTTTTCTATTTTTTTTGGAATACCACCTTAGACCTATAGTCGACGTTAATCCATCTGTATTAAAAGATAGTAAACAATTCATACTAGACCTATATGATTACACCAGAACAATACAAGATAATGATTCTTATATCCTAGTAACACTTGATGTTAAGAGTGTATTTACAGTTATACCAAATGATCTGGGAGTATTGAGAACACAACACTATCTAAGGCTGAACTCTTATTTTTATTCGTTATACAGGAACGTTTGTCCTTTTGTGGATTCTTTCTTTGTGGTTGTTATTGGGTATATACCGATATATATCTAAACTATATCTATCTACATAATCTAAATACATATACATATATATATATGTCTATATATATATATATATATATATATATATATATATATATCTTAATTTTATGTGTGCCCATTGGGGATGAAAGTAAGTGGTAATAAAAATAGATACTTTATTTATGTGGACAAGACATCTTGGAAACTGTAAAATGGGTATTTATACACACACACACACACACACATATATATATATATATATATATATATATATATATATATATATATATCTATATCTATATAATATATATGTGTGTGTGTGTGTTTGTGTGTGTATATGTATATATGCATATATATGTATATATATATATATATATATATATATATATATATATATATATATACATGTATATATATATATATATATATATATATATATATATATATATATTTCAGAATCTCGAATTACTGAAATCTTGAATTTTAGTAATTGGAGACCATGAAGCCTAAAACCAGAATGCCGAAAATGCATAAAAGCGAATTTTAATATCTCAAATCCACGCTTATGCATTTCTGATGCGTCACGTGTAGTGTTATGGCACCTGAAATTGCAGGTGAGTGAGTGTGTGTGTTTTTGTTCATTGTGTGTGTGGATAAGGGTAGGGAGGTGTAAGTGTGAGTGTGAGTGTTGGATTTGTTGGTGTTTGTGTATGTGTGCTGTGTATTTGTGTGTGAGCGAGTGGAGGATTGTGTGGTGTGAGGTTTTTTTTTTTTTATGTTATGTGCGACCTTGGAGTTGGTATATATAAGTGGGGGGGCCACAGCCCCCAACATGGGGGATGTAGGGAGGCTTGCCCCCCTGCTTATCTGTAGTGTAGGGTTGTGTGGTTTGTGTGTTGTGGGTGGAATGATGTGTGTGTTATGTAGTGTATGGTGTATGTATGTTCGTGATTGTGTGACTCAGGATTGTGGGTTTCGGTTTTGTGAATGGTTCGACTTTATAGTCTCGGTTTACTGAAATTTGGGATTTCAGTAATTCGAGATTATGAAGTGAAACCATATATATATATATATATATATATATATATATATATATATATATATATATGGGTCTACCTGACAATGCCGAAAGCTGATAACGCCGACGATGAGAAGACCGACACCAGAAAATCGAAAACTGGGATGACCGACGGATGAAAATCCCGATGCTGAGAACACCGACATGTGAAAAGGATGTGTAAGTATGTGGTAGTGACGGACGTTAGGGTTAGGGTGCGAGTAAGGTAAGTGTGCGATATTGACGGACTCTAGGGATAGGGGTGGGTTAAGTGAGTTAGGGTTAGGGCGCGGGTCAGGTGAGTGTGCGATAGTGACAGTCTTTAGGGTTAGGGGCGGGTTAAGTGAGTTAGGGTTAGGGCGCGGGTGAGGTGAATATGCGATAGTGACAGTCTTTAGGGTTAGGGGCGGGTTAAATGAGTTAGGGTTAGGGCGCGGGTTAGGTGAGTGTGCGATAGTGACAGTCTTAGGGTTAGAGGCAGGTTAAGTGAGTTAGGGTTAGGGCGCGGGTTAGGTGAGTGTGCAATAGTGACAGTCTTTAGGGTTAGGGGCGGGTTAAGTGAGTTAGGGTTAGGGCGCGGGTTAGGTGAGTGTGCGATAGTGACGGACCTTAGGGTTAGGGTTCGGGTTAAGGTTGTAGATAGTTGTTTATGTAAGGTTTAGTGTGGGTTTGTAAGGATTGTAGTGTGCTTGTGTTGTGTGTGTGCTTTTTGGACAGGGGATTTGTTTTGTTTGTTGATTGTCGGGATTGTGGTGTGTCGGGCATGTGAGGTTTCGTGTTTGTGAACTTTCGGTTATGTGGTGTCGGTGATTTCGTTGTCAGTGTTGTAGTGCGTCGGTGTTGTCAGGTAGATCCATATATATATATATATATATATATATATATATATATAGATATATATATATATATATATATATATATATATATATATATATATATATATATATATATATATTGCTAATCAGGCTTGATAACATTATCTGCATTTACATTTCTATTTTTTCTGCATGTCTCTCTGTCTATCACTGTTCTTCTTACTCTGTTCATAATGTGTGTGTAGGCTTAACATAAAAAGCTGAGCTAGGCTGAGAATTTCCTATCCCTAGCAGCAGTTTCCATCCTCATGCTAAAAAAAAAAAATGTAGTTACTCTATAATGCATCTTCAATCTTCCCCAGGTACTGTGGACTCTGAGTGTCCATGCCGGTTTTGCTGAGTACCAAGGGTGTATCATCATTCGGGTGCCCAAGCTACCTCAACTGTGTCCTATTAAGCAACAATAGCAGTGCCCCTACCCTGAGATCTTCCCAGATTGCCAAGCTTCTCATTATTTCATTCTGTCATGCAGTGTGAAGAGAGTAAGCCCAGGTACCCTTGGGATGTGACCCCCTTTCTACTGCTTGTACAAATTATTTTATCCTTCACATTATTGCATCAGAGTTTATGCTCAGAAGTTTGAATGAGGATGAGGCCATTACACTTTATCTTATCCTTTACATTATTACCATAAAATGTATGCCCCATAAGTGAGGATGAGGACATAACCACTATATTTAGAGCTTGATTCTATTACAGAGGCCTCCCTTTATCACTGTGCAAGGCCTGTGGTATTGTCACTACTCCACATTTCTGCTGGTCAGTCCTCCCTTTAGCCATGACCTTAGAGTATGACACAAATGGCACAAGATAATAAAGCAATAAAATACAATTTAAAAATATAGTACAGTTAGTGTATATAGCTATATTTTATTTATACAGAAACCAGCAGTAATTTGCATCACAGTGCAGAGAAGTAATAGATTTGCTATCATTTTACTTAAATGCACTCAGTCGAATGATCGTATCATTGACTCATGTCCATGAAAAGTCACATTGGCAAATTCTGATATAACTGAAATACATACTGAATCTGACATAGGAACAAGCGCTAACATGGGTCAAGATGGGGCGAAATTTGTACATCAGAAATATCTGAGTTTGAGATTTTCAATGTTCAAGTTTCAGACTTCGCACAAAATGGATTTGACTGAGTCACTTCAGTAAAATTATAGTAAACCGATTAATACTATGAGTTGTTACTGAGCTGCTTCCTGTATTCCAGGCCTTGATGCCCTCAGCTTTTGTTTGCCTACTGTGTGAGTCTGATCAATTCACTTAATCAGACAGTGCTCTGGGGCAATTTGGAAACTGGCTTAAGGTCCTCAATGCTATCCTGGCCAATATGCTTAGTACCTACTATGAAGCTATATATAAGCAGCAAGTTGCTAATACAGCGAATGTTATACCAACCTTTCATGTGACATAATAAATATATTTACAGAGGATCAAGTGTGAAGTTGTGGTAGTAAGTAAGCCCTACAACCTTTACCAAATATTGATATATTTTTCCTTTTTCATGAATGAAAGCAACATTAGCCATTGTCTTGGCCAAGGGACTGATCCACTGTTGTTAGCAGGAATGAAGCCTACACTGTTTCTCCAAAGTCAGAGACTGATCCACTGTAGTTGGCAGGCAGGAATGCAGCCTGCACTGTTTCTCCAAAGTCAGAGACTTCACAGATGGATGAGATTTCTTTTCCAGTATCTTGGCACAGACTTTTCCAGGGATGTTAAACAGCACAATACTTCATTCATTCTAAACATTCATGCCCCCATTTTGAAAACAGGGACCACCACAAGGCCAATGGCCATACCTGTGGATCACTGAAAATTTGAACTAACCATAATACAGCCCAACTTCTACTGCTTTCAGCATCTCCACATAGATCTTAAACACTGACCAAACCATTCCACAGTACTTCTTCCACCTGTTGACAGTGCTGCCATTCAAGGTCTGCATTTCTCCTTTCCTACTGAAAAACAGCCTGGACTCCTGAGACACTGGATGATTTTCTAGAATATCTTTAGGGAATCCAAAAATCAGAGCCAAAATGTGGGCAAAGTAAAGGAGATTCTGTCCCAGAACAAGCTGTCAAGGGTTGCAATAAGCAGATGCTGCTGTTCTGGAAGTGCAATGCTGGCATAGCATCATGAAGCTGTGAGGTTATTGCATTTTTAGTCATGGCAGAAGTGCTGTGCATTGTGAGTAACTGTAGAAAATTTTTTTTTTGCTCCCCTTTGTGGAACTGCATACAGTGCCTTATGACCTAACTAAAACTCAGCCAAAAATGATTCTCTATGGCCTCATCAAAATCCTCCTTCACCTCATCTTAATTTGGTAACTGTAGCAACTGCTGTCTTAATGGTTTGCTAATACGTGTCAGTCATGTCCAGAGACCCTGTTACTAGCATTGCAAAAATGCCATCACATTTAATTCATCTCTGTATTTTTCCATATTCCCTTCTCTCATTCTTAGATTGGGACTCTCCCTGCTAGACATTTGCCACGGTTATCATTTCTTTCTTACATTTTGGCATGTTATAGTATTTTTTTGTTATGCACCACTTTATGTTTTGGATTGTGTTATTTCATTCCTGTACCGTACTGTACTGCATCCATGCCAACCATCTGATGGTAACGTACAGTGAATGTTGTGTAACAGATTAACTATTTTATGCATGTTTTGTTAATGCCTTACAGAACTGCCTTCTGTGAAGTATCTGCATTCCTTGTCTTGAGACTTTATATGCCACTATTTAATGAATATGGAATGGCAGTACTTGTAGTTCACATTAAATGAAGCATGTTGTTTTGTTTGTTGGCCTGATGTCTTTCTGCATGTGCTCATATCTGCCTTCCTTCTGCTGTAAGTTACTGCTTCACTGTACATCTCTTGCTGTTACTTTTGTTAGTTTTCTTCTTTGCTGTGTATGCTTCTGCCTTAATCTGCTGTAACATACTGTTTCACATTGCACTTCCTGTTAATCTTATTTTTTGTGTTTCTTTTCTGCTGCGTTTTCATCTACCATTTTTCTGCTGCAATATACTGCGTGACTGTTTTATAAAGATTTGCTGTGCTCCTCCACCTGCTTTGATTAAACTGTTTACTTTTTCTTTCTCCATTATTTATTAATCGTACCTCCCTCTGCGTTAAGATGCTGCTTTGCTTTGAACCTCTCTTATACAATATACTTCCCTTACTTTCCCCATAACTTCCCTTCTGGCCCTCTCCATCCATTGCTTCTTCTGTCATATTAACAAAAAAGGTGACCGACTCTCGCAGATCAAGGATACTTAATTTATATTATAAAAATAACTCAGCAAACACTTGATAAGCACTTCTGTCTCTCTGAGAGAGCCTTTTTTGTTTATTTGGTTTTATTTTGTTTGCCACTGTTGGACTTTTCTTCTGTCATATTCATTGTCCAAACCTAACATTTTCCATATTTGTTTGTACAGACTGTAGATGCCACAGTGACTATCTGCCTTTTTGGTAAACTCCTTCGATTGATGCACTACTTTTGGCCATGGCTATCCCCTTCAACTGCTAGAAAACTGCCTGTGCATTAGCTCTTATATGTATGAACTGGTCCCCTTAACAGTTATATTATATTGCAAAGAGCAGATTCCATGGGTGCTCTTTGAGAATTTTGTCCCTCCAATACCATGTTCAGATCACTAAAGCAAAAGTTTTCAAAACTGTTTCCTGGGGCAGAAAGATATTCTAATTCATATATACCATAAAGTGATCTTCTCAACTGGGGAAAAATCCTTCCTGGCAGAAAAGGAATATGTATTTGTTATACTGGCACTGGGGCCACAGCCATATATGTGAAAATAAAAGTTCATTGTTAAGTCATGTAGTCTCCTGCAGGACAACCTTTTTATTTTGTGTGAGGTATATTGTCTGGTGAAGTTTAGTCTACAAGGTAGTCAGTTATTTGTTACCCCGTTGTTAAATTGGGTGGTTTGTGAAGCCTGGGAAGGATTAACTAAGACAATAGAAAGGAACAGTTTAAAGTAAATGCATAAATGTATATTTGTTGGAAGCTACCGTCACATTTTCTTTAAGGTTGTCTCTTTTATTATTATTGTTGCAACTGTTCAGCATGCCTGTTACGTTTACTCTGCTGGCCATTAATTTCAGAGGCTTCTGTTCCCTATGGAAAAAAGGTATTGAGGGATTGGATAAGGAAGCACAAGATGGACGTTTTCTTTAGCCAAGAATGTAAGTTGCCTAAAACATATGTGAGGGCCTAAAAGACACTTTGGCATGTAGAAATCTTACATAGCCAAAACTCCAAGTCTCAAAGGGTGACAATGCTGCGGGTAAGAACATCACTGGGGTAGTGACTAAAGAGGGGAGTCATATATAGAGAAATGAGATGGGTGATAGGCATTTTCTGTACACCTGATCATAATAGACTTTGGGCATGAACCAACCAAAGACTCTCTCACTTTCTTAGCAAACTTCATTACTGTAGTGTAATACGTTGCTGGGGACATAGAGAATGTAATACTGGTAGGTGACTTCAAATGTCATGCTCATTTCCATTAGACTCAGAACTGATCCTAGGGGAGAGCTTCACATCAAGGCAGAGAGGGTGATAGAGATAAAGTGCATCAGCACCTATCCATAATTGACATTTCTCATCTGCTGTACCCAAAAGAGACTAGCTTCACATACTCTTCCTTAAAACAGAATGACACAAAATAGTATTGATTACATCTTTAGGTCTTACCCTCTTGTAGTGTCTGCAATTGTTACTGACATTTTGTCTGTCACGCACAGATTATGAAGCAGTAACATTTTATTTTGCTATAGCAACTTTCCTCACTCAGTGAAAATTAAGAAGACTGACCCCTTTGAACCAGAAAGATGTTAAAATTAAGGCAATGATGCATGAGGCAGTACAGGCTATGACTAAAACAATACACCACTATCCAATTCCAAGTATTGTGGAAGGCATTTAGACTTCAGTTAAAAGTGGTTTGTTAATAGCAAAAATCACCATCATTTTGGAATCGTAAACATAACTCTCGACTGTCCAGACATTTGCAGAATGTCCAGATACTTGACTCATGTTTTTGTCCATTTCACAGAAAATTGTGTTTTTTTCTTGCAAATCACTGGCTAATCATTGTGGACTAAAGTCAGAAATTAATAGCAGACATTTGATTTTCAGACCTCATATCATTCAAAAAAATCTTGCTAATGCAAAACTTATTATTCTATCAAATTTCTAAGATTATAAGAGAAACATTTAAAAAGCATCCCTATTCTTGGGCCTTTGTCTCCCCATTATTTGTGACTTTGTCCAGATTTGTTGCTCTAAGAGTTTGACAGGTATGATGGTGAAAGGGTCCTAGAGTTTAATAAAAAGGTACAGGGTGCCTGGGAGCCTTGTAGGGTCACAGTAGTATTCAGGGATTGCCAAATATTCTGCCAGTATAAAGATCTCTACAAACAGGTGAGCCTATCAATGAAGGATAAAGCACAGCTATACTGATAGAGAGATACAACATTATTCCGGGTTCAGGGAAATAAACCAGGGAAGCTATCAGCATTCAGGTTATAGGTCAACTGGAAGACAGCAGTCATACTGACAATAAGGGAGAACATAGAATGGAAAGTGGATCTTGTCCATAAAGGGTAATTATGTAGTGCTATAAAGATTTTATAGAACTTCCCATGTTGAGTTGTCCACTCCAGAAAACTGGAAAGGTCACAATAAATATTATTTGCAAGAAGCTAAGCTACCCAAAGTGCTAGACTATTACAGTGAGGTGCCTCCATATTTGAGTGAGAAGTATAGCACACTGTCTCCATCTCCCAGAAATGGAAGTCACCCAAGATAGATAGTCTAAACCCTGAGCTATAAGCCACCCTAAAAGATACAATATCACCAGAAAAACTACTTATGTTTTCAGCAAATAAGGGAGATCATTATTCATCTCATACATCATTAATCATAGTTCTCCCTAAAGTGGGCAACGATGGAACACTGGCTTCCAGTTGCAGAGGTATTTCTTTAATAAACATGGATGTCAAGATCTATGCAAAGATCTTAGTGGGTAGTCTAAATACCTTGCTGGTAGGATTGGTATCTAATATTCAAGCATGGTTTGTAAAGGGGTGTAGTAGAAATGACCATCTCCTTTCTTCATAGTTGTACATTAATGTTCTGAACAATGTCTCAAAGCCAGCAGTAGAGCTACCATTTCATTACCTCATAGTTGTTTATACATGATCTGAACACTGCATAGAGCCAGCGGTAGCTGTATTTGTCAACTTTTACAAAGTCTTTGATTCCATCATATGGACATATCTAAGGAATGTTTTAAAGGAGTTGTGCTTCCCAGAGGACTTCATAACTGCACTTCAAGACCTGTATTAGGCTCAACATGCTTATTCATTAACCAATGGCATTCTTTCACAAGCTTTCCTGCTCAGGAAGAGAGCATGCCAAGGCAGTCCCTGCTACAAGTATTATTCTTGCTAGCTGTGGAGCCACTGAACAGGTTATTAAATGCACCCCAGTGTATAAATGACTGGACTCAATTTGGCAAGTAAACCAAAGTTCTTATATTCCCAGATGACTGCATGATACTAACTTGTGATGTGGTTCATAACATTTCTAGGGTCAGTGATATTTTCATCATGTTTGGAGACCTTTTGGGACTTAGGATGAAGAGGATGAATATATTCCCAATTAATCAAGCTGTCTCATCTTTGCAGTACCAGAAGATGGGTATCCACTTTACCAGGATAATGAAGAACACTGTATATCTAGGAGTCACAATGTATTCTGGAATGCGGTTATAATGGAAAGTGATATGGGACAAGGTGAACATGTAAGTACTGTCATGGTAGAGACAGCACCTTGCCTTCATGGGCTGTATAGTAATAGTGAGAATGTTTGTGGCAACCTCTTCTTTTATGTGTTTAGGCATATATTGATACCCTTGCACAACCCTGGCTTAAGGAACTTTCTTATATTAAACAAACGTATATGGCACAGGAAAAGTTGAGACTATGAAAAAGCATAACGGTGCAACCTGTGTGTGTGTGTCTGGGGGGGCAGGATTGGGCATCTTGGTTTGGTGCAAATATGCCATGTCCCACCATTTTCTCATTGGACCATAAGAAATTCCTGTCCTGGAAATGATTACAGTGGAAAAGCCTAGATGCCTACTTCCCCTGTGGTTTATGTTGGTACCCTAAATCACCCTCCACATCCTAAGAGGTGTCGATTTTTGCATTAAGCCCATACTGCTGCAAAGTGGCCAAATTGGCACATATGTGGCGAGCCAGGCAGTAAAAATGCACTCTGATCTGTATGTACCCAACTGGATAGGTTTATTGCATGAATATCAATTAAGCGCTTTCATTTCAAACTACTTCATCAGAATGTGTCACTGCACTCCATTAAAAGATATTTAAACCATAAAATCCAATCATGTGATGAGTCACAACCATTTATGTCAATCAATGACATCGGACACATATCACATCATACATTGCTCAAAAAATATATAAATAAAAATAAAATATATTTAATATTAGACATTATTATGTATATTTTTTATAAAAAATGCTCAAAGGTAATAAAGTCTCCTTCAAGTAAAAAAGCTTTACAGTTTAATTAACAATTACTACTGATGAGCCTGCTATAAACATAATAAGCTAAATAACCAGAAAAGAACTACGTTAACAACCATAATCTTGGCTATTATTATTTTAATTTAGCAGATCTGAGTTTAAGAATACTAGGGATGGAAACATGATCATTAAGTCATGGCTCACTCATTCTATTTAATCTAAGCTACCAAATGAGCCATGATATTCCATCTTATTCTCCCATGCTCCACCTCTAGAATCTGGATCAAGTTTCTTGAGAATAAAAATAAAAATCACATGAAAAGACATTACCCAGGATTTAATAAACTCCATGTAGGCACACTGTGGAGCCTACATGGAATGTATCTATGTACACGGCCATGGTTCCCCCTCAACAGCATGCCATGCATATTAATGATGGTGGGCCGCTGAGAGGTGCCAAATAACATGGATATTGAATCAGTGTAGGGAGAGGTGTAGCAACTACCTATAACTGCAGATGAACTGTCTAATAAGTCTTTTGTATGATGTGTTATTTATTTTAGTACTTTTTTAATTTTTCTTTTTGTGTAACTGCATGTTTGCACTGCACAGCACAGGGAGCAGCAATGCCAAGCTATGCTTACATATAGACAGCTGACACCTGGCAGACATCTAAAACTAGAAACCGGATGTAATTAATTATCATAATTACATATATATATATATATATATATATATATATATATATATATATATATATATATATATATATATATATATATATATATATATATATATTTCTTTTTTTTATTGACGTTTGTGCGGCGCTGCTTAGAGTGTAGCAGAGCCGAGCAGAGCTCATACATACATGACAGATACCTGCCAGACATCTAAAACTAGAAACTGGATGTAATTAATTACTTATTTATAGGTGTATTTAAGCATGTTTGTGTGGTGCGGAACGGTGCTCAGCAAAGCTAACAGTAGCCTAGTAGTATATGTGAAGGTATACTAGCTTTTACAACATCCAACTAGCTACATGGGTAGAATCGCATTCTTAGGTGTAGTAGGTCCTGGGTTCGAGTCTATAACAGACAGAATATGGCTGTAAATGAACATGCTATTTTTCTTTAATTTCATTTTAGTGTTGTGAATTTTGGCATTGCTGCACTCTGCTAAGCACTGCTCAATTGTGTTAAGCAGTGCATAAACATGCTAAGAGCTACCAATGTTTGTGCATTGCTAAGTCTCACTAAAAGCATGATTCTGCAAGTTTTCATGCTGCTTTGCTTCACTTAGCTGGTTTGCGTGCTGCTAAGTGATGCAGTACTTTTTTGAATGTTGCTGAATGATGTGTAAGGGTGGGAAAGCAGCCTATATTAATCCCAATAGATGGGAATTCTGCAACAGTCATTGGAGTTCATTCAACTGTTGGCATGGCTAGCATGGTTGATGAATGTGTGAGCTTTCAGACCCAGCAGTGGGGCATTCAGAAGACCAGGGTCATGTTTGGTGTCCTTATTAAAAACCATGAACCCTTTCTGATGCAGGGTGGATTTCAAGGTTCAGAGTGCAAGGCAGAGGCCTGGAACTATTTGGACAGGTAACTCACCAGTGTTACTGGTATCCCCCACACAGATGAGCAGTGTTGTCACCATTTTGATGATCAGAAAAGGAGGAAGAGGGTAATATGCAAGCTGAAGGCCTGCAAAACAGGTATGCATAATGGTGCGCTTCTCTCCCAACAGCTGCAACTGAGAGGGCCGGCAAGGTCGAGTCCCATGCCGGGCTCCTGGCCAGGTTGCACCATGAGTGTGGTAAGTACAGATTTAGTATACCAGCAGTAGTGCAATAAACAAGAAAGGGTAAAGCCTTTACTGTAATAAAGTATACACAAGAAAAACTGTACTGCAATAAATGGGCATGCAGAACTGTTGTGCAATAAATGGTAAGTAGAGCTGTAGATGTGTAGTGAAATAAGTGAACAATAAGAACTGTATATCAATAAAGTATTAGCAATACCAATAACATTAAGCAAAATGTTGTTCAGCAGGCTTGTGATTTGTCAAAACCATTGCAGTAGAGCTGTATGCATTGATTGTCAATGGTAAGGTTGCTGCAGTCAAGTGTGACACTGTAATAGCTGTAGCAAGTGAATCTAATGGTCTGCAAACTGTATTGCTCCAGGTCAATATTGGTCATATAATGCTCTTTCTTCCTCAGACAGCAGGTAATAAAGGTATATGGGTGAGGAAGACCAGTTCAAGGGCTTTACCAGAAAGGCTCATCCAGACTCTGCTACACTTTGCTGTGAAGGAAAGGTTAGTTTGCTGTTATTTTTTTGTATTTCTGTATTGCCTTTCTATATTTTGAATACTGTAGTTTGTTTTCTTTACCTTGTGTTTTGCTTGCATTCTGTTTTAACAGCATATTAAAACTTCAAAAGAGACCACAGCTCTCTCTGTTCTGAGTCAGGCAGAAGTTTTCCCGCCCTCCCACCCATTTAAGTTGTCTTGTTAAATACCACTGTCTTTCTAGTTGCCCGCCTCTTATGTTAATCTGACCATATATCTCATTTCTCTCTACTTTCACTGGCTTATGTGAGTAATCACAAAACCATCACTTTTGAAATCCCACCCCTTCAATTATTTAAATTTATTGGCCATCCTACAGTATTTCATAGTACCAAAATACAAAAGTAACCACCCCTTTCAGTTCATCTTGCTGTTTTAAAAATAGTAACTCTCCACTAAACCTTAACTTTTTAAACAGGTAAAACTCAAGTTACCTACTTTCATATCTAACTTCTCTAGTGCACACTGCAGAGTGCATTCTTTTCAATCTTACCTTTAAGCATCCCTGTTACTAGCACTTTCTCTAATACCTAAAAAGATCATCTCTACTTGACTCCAAGTAGACTTTTCTCTATCTGTTAAACCTAGCACTTGCTCCTACAGTACGTATTACCTTGATACGGCACTCTTATAGATAGCACCCCAAAAAGGCAAACCCCCATTTCTCGGTCACCCACGTCCCCCGGAATCTCTTTTAAAGTTTTTGTCTAGTCCTTCTAGCATGTCGAGGGATCAGTTGCTAGTGTCCTCTCCTGCTCAGCTGGTGAACCTGGGAATATTGAGGCAATGTTACAATTGCCTCATGTACACAGACAACCCTCTCCTCCTCCCACAAAACACAAATACATGTGAGAGATGCAACTATACGGACAAACTGGAGGCTGAGCTCTCTCAACATAGGACTGGCAAGACCAGTCAGGAGGAGAAGGTTACCACACACACTATAGACCCAGTCTCACATAGTACCATCACAACCTCAAATCATACACATAAACACACAAAGACATACTCGGCTCTGATCAAAAATCTACCAAAACAGCAGAGGCCACCAAAGCAGACACCCAAACAACCACCACCTCAGAACACAACACCTGCAACACATAGACCTCACAGTCAGAGTGTCAAACAGTCACAGCCCTTAAGGCCAAACACAATGCCAGACACACTAGTCATTGGTGACTCCATAGTCAGACACACTGACGCCCCGCCACCAGACTGAGTAAGGAGAAGGTAACAGTAAGCTGCCTGTCGGGCGCTAGAATCCCCCACATAACGCAAGCACTCAGGTCTCTCAACAGCAGGTACAAATACGACTCAGTCATTGTCCACGCTGGTGTAAATGACCTGAGACGTACCTCCTTGGACTACATGAAAAGAGACATTGAGGAGCTCTCTGATTATTTAGCCCAGGCAGGTATGACCCTGACCTTGAGCAGTATCCTACCTTCACCAAGAATGATGCCACAATACAGAGATAAGATGATCAGCTTTAACAATTGGCTTAAACTCTGGTGTCATTCAAAGGGGATCCAATGTCTGTCTGCCTGGGATGACATGCTGGACAAGCCACGCTGCTTCCAAGGGACGGCTTGCACCTGTCACCCTGGGATTCCGGATATTGGCAAAGGCTCTTGCCACCCCATAGTGCCTTTTTAGGCAAGGCTCAAATTCTAAACCTACCACCCTAGAACACAAAAAGGAAAAAAC
The DNA here is from genome assembly GCF_019279795.1 of Protopterus annectens. Taxonomy (NCBI): domain Eukaryota; kingdom Metazoa; phylum Chordata; order Ceratodontiformes; family Protopteridae; genus Protopterus; species Protopterus annectens. The sequence continues at coordinate 1,275,240,792 of NC_056745.1, forward strand.
TAAGGGTAATGCTGCTCAATGCCAGAAGTCTAAATCTCAAAATGCACGCACTCGAGGCCCTTCTCAGTATGGAGAACATCGATGTCTGTGCAGTGACAGAAACCTGGTTCAAGGCTCCTGAGAGCACCCCAGCACTATCAGGTTTTACCTCTTATCATGCGTTCCGGCCCCAAAATCCGGACAATACCAAGAAAGGAGGGGGGGTATCCATATTTATCAAGGACACCCACACCTCAAGACTGGTGGCAACGCACGATGCATCAGAGACCATCCAGGTGCAATTAACCATAGGAAGGACTGCTCTGCAAATTGTAGCATGTTACAGGCCACCCTGACAAACTCAGGAACCTCACATGGCCTTCCTGAAAACACTAGAGGGGATAAATGTATCACCAAACACCATCATACTAGGTGACTTCAATTACCCTAATATAGACTGGGAACACTAATCAAGCCCAAACACCCTAGCCCAAAAGTTCCTGGAATTCATAAACTCAAATGCCATGGAACAACTAGTCACCATCCCCACAAGAGGAGAAAACATACTTGATCTCATCATCGCGAACATGGGAGCACAATGTTCAACACCGGAGGTATACCCATCACTGGTGAGATCAGATCACAAACTAATCTCGCTGGAGGTCCTCATCCCACCCCCACCTGAAATAAAAAAGACCACAGTAAAGAACTTCTCGAAAGCCGACTTCACACTTCTAAAGACTAGTGTGGTCCCCTTTTAGGCCGCCGAGCGGAGGGAAAACAGTACTCAAGCCGCTGAATCACTTACAAATGCCTTCTACCAGCACCTGCAGGACTGCATGGATAAGGCAATCCCAAGCAAAACAAAGACTCTTTGTACCAAAGGCAAGCGTCCAGTCTGGTGGACCCCAGCCATAAACAAACTCTACAACAAAAGGAGGAAGCTACTACAAGATAGAGCAAAATCCTTAAAAGGTAAGACACCCTTGATCACTATAAGTAAAAAACTAAGAGCTCTCATAAAATCATCCAAAGCAAATTTTGAGAGAAAAATAGCTAAAGACTCAAAAGACAATCATAAGGCCTTCTTTAGCTATGTTAGAAACCTGGGAGGAAACTCCCAGATATGCTCAGAACTAGTTCAAAATGATGTGAAGATTACTGATCCTACAGACATTGCCAACATACTGGCTGACATGTTCAGTGCAAACTTCTCTCCCCCCCCCCAAAAGGAGGGATATCTATACCAAGCGATTGCATCCCCAAACATCTCCAACGCCCAAGTGAGAACTGCTCTCTCCAAAGCAAAAAACACAGCATCCATGGGACCTGATGGTGTCCCCGGCTGTGTGCTCCACGAACTCAATGAGGAATTAAACCCACAGCTAGGACAGCTGTTTAATCATAGTCTTACCTCTGGATACGCACTCCAGGAGTGGCGACTGCAACTGTGGTCCCACTTCACAAAGGCGGTGCCTCCACCGACCCTGGAAATTACCGGCCCATTAGCTTGACAAGCCTTATCTGCAAAGCCATGGAGTGGATCATAATGGACCTCATAAATAAAGACATGGGGAATTTGCAGACTTTGGATCCATCCCAGTTTGGCTTTGTCAAAGGCAGATCATGCCTTCTAAACTTGGTTGACTTTTTCGAAACAGTCACCAAAGCCATTGATGAGAGAAAGGCAGTCCATACAGCCTACCTCGATCTGGCGAAGGCCTTCGATACAATACCCCACTTGGGTATCATTGAAAAACTCATCAGCTTAAATGTTAACCCATACATCACAAGATGGGTTGCAAACTGGCTGAGTGACAGAACCCACAGGGTCAGAGTTGCTGGCGCCATGTCAGACTCAAAGCCTGTCACAAGTGGTGTACCACAGGGCTCAGTCCTGGGCCCACTCTTGTTTGGCATCTACTTTTCTGAAGTACAAGCAAACACAGGAGGGTTATGGCTGACAAAGTTTGCAGATGACTGCAAACTGGGCGCCATAGTAGAAAACACATCTGACACAGATATCCCTCAGAAGGGTCTCACAGAAACGGATAACTGGTGCCAGAGCCATGGCCTAAAGTTAAATGCCAAAAAATGCATAGTCATACCCTTCGGGAAAAACAAGGTTACCCCTAGCTACCAAATAGGTGGCAATCCACTGAGCACAGAAGAAGTTATCAGGGACCTGGGGACCCAGGTTGATAGTAGTCTGTCATTCGACACCCATGTAGCTAAAGTAGTTAGGAAGACCTTCTACATTGCTCACCTTATCATGAAGGGATTCTCATCTAGATCAAGGGAGGTCATAGTCTCCCTATACTCATCACTCATCAGACCAATGATTGAGTACAATGCCCCATTCGGAATGTATCTGACCCGACACTTGCAGCAGCTGGAGAGGCCACAAAAGTTCCTCACCAAAAGGATAAAGGGTCTCAAACATCTGTCCTATGCTGCCCGACTGAAAGAACTCCAGCTCTATTCAGTCGCTTACCACTTGCTCAGAGGTGACCTTTGCCTAACATACAAGGCCATGTCAAACCCAGATTTGATGAATATGCTTCACCTCAAAAAATCTAGATCCGTCAGAGCCACAAGGGCGGGAGACTTAAACCTCGACACGGCTATTAATAGGACGTGCTGGAGGGATAGATTCATCACCCAAAGACTCCCTATGCTGTGGAATAAAATCCCGGTATATGTGAGGCAGAGCACCTCACTGGCCTTGTTCAAGAGAAATCTTGACCAATGGATGGGAGATCGCAGATATACCCCAGGGATTACCTCAGTGCCACTGCTCGACAGAGGCACAGCAAAATAATGGGTATAGTTCCCCATGCTAAAGGGGTGGCGTAAGCCACAAAACTATGGGCTAGGCTTGTAAATGCCCTTGGGCAGATAGCCTAGTATGAACCTATGAACCTATGAACCTATATTGTGTGTGGACTTCATAGATATTTCAAACCAATAACAATAAAATGTGTTCACTAGCATCTTTGATTCTAAAATACTGCTTTTTTCATATATGCAGTATGGTTGTATTCCATGCATGTGTGTTCTACTGTCACTGCAGTCTAGTATAACACTGTAATAATACTAGAATGCCAGATGGATGTCCTTTAACTTGTATTGCTCAATTCATAGTATAGTTCCAGGTGATCTCCAGGAAGTATCAGTCACTCAACAGTCAGCAGTGACTTGGTAGCTCAGTCTGTTAAATGCTTTGTATGAGGTACATTTTGCCACACACACAGTCCTAGGATTGAATCCAGTGGTATATAGCACTAAATTTTCAGTATCAGTCACATAATGCTCACATTTTCTCTCTCACCAGGAACACAACAAATAAATGGGTGAGGTGACCCATATTATGAGCAGATACGGCGTTTAGATTTCATAGAATGTTGACATCAATACCATAGATGTGTTCAGCAGCATTGCTGAGTCATAAATAAAGCTGCGCAATCCCAGTATGGCTGTATCCCTTGTGTGTCTGTACTAAGTTGCTGCAGCCAATTAATACATTATTTGCAGATGTCCGCTGCAGTCACAGCTACTGGGTTCTACTCCCATGCCTGCCAACTAAGGCATAACACCTGTCTAGTTTACTTACTGTACACAAACATGTCTCTCAAGTGTCACTATTTCTCATAATGTAATTAAAACTGCCTAATCCATCTGTGATATCATTAGCAGATAAATTAATACCTGGAATGCAATCTATTACCAAATCCATTTACAGAAAATCTATGTAGTTTGGTAAGTCCACATTATGTGAAACTGTTCTGGGTAGTGGTGTACCTGCATTTGTTATTGCTTGGCCCATACTGACCCATACTAATAGCTTGAGAGGTATGCATGTGCTACATCAGTTATAGGAGAATTGTAGTCACTGCACTCAAACCTGACACTACACACATATAGAGTACATATTTCAGTGTATTGAGGGATATAGGCAGCAATGTCAGTAATGGAATTTTTCTCTCTCTCTTCACCCCTTATTTTCATTTATTTATTACTGTTATTTATTATTATTATGACTTAATATTAACATAATTTGTTATACTAACTATTTTAGAAAAAAAATGAGTTTCATTAGGGATATGTTTTATTATGATTTAATAATAACATATTTTATTAAAATAACTATAGATTGGAAAATATAAAAGGGGCTAGAATCCACCACATTATGCATGCACTCAGGTCATTGCACCACAATTACCAATATGATTCAGTCATAGTCCATGTGGGTGTAAATAACCTGAGACTTACCTCCCTAAACTATATGAAGAGAGACATCATGGAGCTCTCAGGATGGTATGAGCCTAGCATTGAGCAGCATTTTACCTTCTCCAAGGATGATGCTACAAATGTGAACAAAAAATGATTGACTTTAATAATTTCTGTTGTCATTCTAAGGGAGTGAAATACATGTCAGCATGGAAGCAGATGGTCAACAGACCATGCTGCTTTGCCAGGGATGGTCTGCACCTGTCTCCTCTATGCTTTCAAATGTTAGCTAAAACATTGTCTTCCCCCATAGTGCCTTTTTTAGGCAATGGCAAACTGAAAGTACGTCTGACATTGCAAATCAAAACTAAGAAAATCTAAAGGTATTACTGCTCAATGCTTGGAGCCTAAACAAAAAAACTCCACTCCCTGGAAGCTCTGTTTACCCTAGATAATGCTGATGTCTGTGCAGTCTCTGAGACGTAGTTTAAAGCCATGGAGAGCACACCAACAGTGCACGGTTATAATGCCTTCCACACATTTAGACCAACTACTTCACAGGCAGGGACGAAAGGTGGAGGTGTCTCTATTTACATCAAAACAAATATATTTTGAGACTGTTCAAACAGGACAATGCACTTGAGCTGCTTCATGTTCAAATCACCATGGGTAAAATCCAATACCACTTCCTAGCAAGCTATAGGTCCCCCTCTATGACCCAGGAAACCCATACCATGTATTTAAACTTATTAGAAACACTAACCATCTAAGCTAATACCATATTCATGGATGACTTTAACTACTCCACTATTAACTGGGAATCCTGTACAACATCAAACGTACACGCACAAAGATTCCTGGATTTTGTAAACACAAACTACCCAGACCAGATAGTCAATACACCAACCAGGGGTGCAACCATACTGGATCTGGTCCTCACTAACATTGGAGAGTGCTGCACACCCCCTACTGTAATGCCTTCCCAGGCAAGGTCAGATCATAAAATGGTCTCCTTTGAAGTAAAAATAAAACCTGGACCCACAGCTCAACTGGGGATATTCAGGAACTATTCTAAGGCTAACATCCTGCTATTAAGTGAGAACCTGGCAAAATATCAAGCCCCTTTAAACACTGAGAACACTTCTGCCTATACAAAACTTTTCACAGAAACCCTGTACAAGCATGTCAATAGCTGCATAGAGACAACTGTACCCACCAGGAAGAAGTACAGAACTAACTCAAAAACAAGTGGAATCACAAAATCAATCGAATGTATAACAAGAAGAAGAAAATCATGGAAAAAATTAGGAGGTGCAGCACCCTGAAGGATAAAAGCACTCTCATCAAACTAAACAAACATCCCAGAAGACAAATAAAGTCTACCAAAGCCAAATTTGAGGTAAGGTTGGCCTTTCAGGCCAAGGTCAACCACAAAGCATTCTTTAGCTATGTCCGTAACCTCAAAGGTAATACACAATTATGTGAAAAGATTATTGTAAATGGAGCCACCTATACTGAGACAGAAGATACAGCAAACCTCCTGGCTGATAAATTCAGCTCCAACTTTACTCTTCGCCTCAACCTTCCCTCAGGAAATATCATCAAATATAACTCTCCCTACTATCACTAGGGAACAGGTCCTTAATGCTCTCTCTAAGACCAAGAACACTGCATCAATGGGCCCAGAAAATATCCCAGGATGCCTTCTAAATAGCATGAAACATGACCTGTCAGGACCTCTGGAATTACTATTTATCTGTAGCCTCCAAACAGGCTTCATGCCTCATGAATGGAGAAAAGCAACATTCATCCCTCTGCACAACGGTGGGCCATCTACAGACCCTGGAAATTACAGAGAGGGCACAATTGTCCACACTATCTACCTTGATCTGGCCAAGGCATTTACACAATACCCCACTTGGGCATTGTTGACAAACTCAACAGGTTAGGTGCAAATATGTCACCCAGTGGATAGCTAACTGGCTCATAGACAGAACCCAGGAAGTTAGAACTGAGGAGTCCACCTCTACAAAGAGGTAAGTCAGAAGTGGAGTTCCTCATGGATCAGTTCTTGGACCACTCCGTTTTGACATTTACTTCTCAGAAGTCAAGAACAATGTCAGTGGTCTCTGGATGACTAAATTTGCAAATGATTGCAAATTAGGAGCAGTCATTGAATCTCACACTTACACAAATGTTTTCCAGGAGAGGCTGACACAGACAAATAACTAGTGTCAGAGCCATGGACTAAAACTAAATGCCAAGAAATGCATAATAGTATTCTTTGGGAAGTCATCCATCCCTGGTAACTATCATATTGATAGCACAACCCTTAGAGTTGACCCAGTAGTCAGGGACTTAGGGACACACATAGATAGTAATCTAGATTTTGATCATCACATGTCTACAGTGGTGAGGAAATAATTCTATGTTGCTCAACTCATAAATAAAGGTGTGGCATCTAAGTCCAAGAAAGTCATTGTTCCACTGTATTCGGCATACATCAGCCCTATCATCGAGTACAATGCACCCTTTGGTATGAACCTAACCAGGCATATCCAACAACTGGAATGTCCTCAGAGGTTCCTCACTAAAAGAATACAGGGCTTAAGTAATATGTCTTATGAAGACTGTCTCAAGGCCATATCCCTGTATTCTGTCTCTTACAGGATTTTGAGGGGAGATCAATGCCTGGCATACAGGGCATTGTCAGACCCCACTCTGATGGACCTCCTGCATATCCACAGAACAAACAGTACCTGTTCTAAAGAGTTAAACCTTGCCTGTGCTATAAAAAGGACTTGCTGGAGAGATAGGTATGTATCCCAGAGACTACCCTGTCTACGGAACAGGCTCTCCATCCATGTGAAGCAGAGTTCCTCCCTAACTCAATTCAAGTGCAACTTGGACAATTAGATGGGGAACCGGAAATTCATCCCTGGTTTCGCACCTATGTCTCTGATGCAAACAGGTAACCTGTAAATGGTTCATCTCCCAGGCCCACACTTACACTTATCAAGGGTATCAGAACTTGTCAGATATTTTGGATGCATTGATAGGCTTAAAAAGGCCCTTGTAGCCATTAGCTTAGTAAACACTTATGAACCTAGGAACCTATAAAATGTGGTTGATTATTGTTATATTTTTTTATGATGCAATAGTAACATATTTGTTAAACTAACTGTTTTGTTGGCCTTATGATTTACTTTTTACAGGCATGCTGTTACCATACTGACTGTTATGTTACTTAATGTTGTGTTGCACATATTATATATTAATATGTATTTGGATAAATACATATGATATTCGATTCTGTTAATACTAACATTGGTTTGGTTATTACTACCATATTGCAATACCTCATATCCCACAGCACATTAAGGTAGGCCAGTTCAGGCTGATCCCCCTGCCTTGCTTCAACCAGCTGTGGCAGTGGGTCCCAGCTTGTCTGGGACCCAGACCAGTTGTGGCTCCTCTGCTGTCCCTGTACTACCTGCTGCATTGGACAGTACTCCCCCAGGGGACAGGGTCTGCCCCCCCTGGGAATGGTGGCAGAGTGGGGTGTTGTCACCCATGTTGAGCTACTGGTCCTGGTGTGCAGGATAGTCCACCATGGCTATGACCACTACCTGCACTAGATTGAGGGCATACTGGCCAACCTGGTGGGGCAGCCTCAGCCTGGTGCCCAGCTTCCAGCACAGCCACCCTCGGGGCAGTGTTGAGCAGTGTCAACAGTCCCATGGGTGGAGTTGTGAGTCACACTGCTGTTGTCTGGAGGCACGTGGGACTTAGATTCCACAACACCCTCCCTATCCCAGGTTTTTATCTCCCTCATATGTCACATACTGCCTTTGTCTACTTTCTTGTCTGTCTTGTCTTGTCTGTTTGCAAATGGATCCCCACCTACCCAGCTTACCTCCCCCACACGTACCTATGTCTCTTCACCAACACTCCACTCTTACCTTAAAAAAAAGAAGAATGGGTGCCTGTCCCATAAAAATAAATATCATCCATACATAGCTCTCCACTTTTCACATGTGTCTACTGGGCACACGTAATTTGGTCCAATTGAGTTGACAATACAGTTATGTTGTCCTCACCCCTTTCTCTGGGGTTTGAGAATCCAAATTCATCTACAAAGTCTGCCAAAGTGCACAGTTGTTGCTGTACATCAAATGGATCGCTATGTTTTTTTTCCTACACCCTTTCTGCACATTCCTCCCTGTCTTTCACTATGGTTAATAGGTTCACAGGTAGGTACTAAGCTATTGGCCATAGGGGCTATACAAGCCTAGCCATAACGATTCCCTGGCTATTGCTTCCCACAAATATTTACTTTCCTGGAACCCTGTCTAGTATGGCTACTGATGTGATCCCTGGGGTGAATTTACTATCTCCCATCCAATCATCAAGGTTCCTCTTGAAGAGAGCCATTGAGGCACTCTGCCTGACATGCTTGGGCAGCTTATTCCAGAGTATGCAGAGTCTTTGGGTCAGAAACCTATCCCTCCAGCATGTTCTGTTCATTGTGATAACAAGGTTAAGATCCCTGGAGCGTGTGGCTCATAGGGATTGGGATTTCTTTACGTGTAGCATGTCCAACAACTCTGGGTTTGACATGGCCTTGTATGTTAGGCAGAGATCACCTCTGAGTAGGTGATATGTGACAGAGTATAGCTGGAGTTTCTTTAGATGGTCAGCATAAGACATCTGCTTTAGGCCTGTGATTCTTTTTGTGAGGTATTTCTGCAGCCTTTCTAGATGTAGATGCACCGAACAAATGAAAATGTTCCAATAACAGCCACTTTTATTTCAATCCACATTATTTGTGGATTGAAATAAAAGTGGCTGTTATTGGAACATTTTCGTTTGTTCGGTGCATCTATTTCTAAGGTTTGAACTTGGTGGTTGTTAGTTGCCTTTCTAGATGTTGCAGATGTCTTGTGAGGTACATAACCAAATGGGGCATTGTATTCCATAATGGGTCTAATGAGGGATGAGTACAGAGGGACAATGACCTCCTTTTTTTCTGGATGAAAAGCCCTTAGTGATGCTGTGTGCCACATAGAAGGATTTCATGACTGTTGTGGCAATGTGGTTATCAAAGGTGAGACCACTGTCCACCTGTGTCCCTAAGTCTCACTTTCAGTTTTTAGTAGGCTGTGTGAACCACCTTACCCTCATCCATGGCTCTGGAGACTGGTTCGAAGAAGTCAATCAGGTTCAGGAGGCAAGATCGGCCCTTCATGAACCCAAACTGTGTAGGGTCCAGTGTTTGAAGGTTGCCAATGTCTTTGTTTATAAGTTAAATGATAATGCATTCCATGGCTTTGCAAATCAGACTCGTCAGACTGATAGGACGGTAGTTCCCAGGATCCAAAATGGTTCCCCCCTTGTGGAGTGGGATGACTGTAGCTGTGCGCCACTCTGAGGGCATGAAGCCTGAGGTGAGGCTATGATTAAACATGACACATAAGTGAGGTGCCAGTTCATTTTGTAGTTCATGCAGTACACAACCAGGGATGTTGTCTGATCCATTGGATGCTGTATTCTTGGCTGTGGAGAGTGCAGTTTTTACCTGAGTGGCTGTGATTACTGGAATTTGGCATTCTTTCGGTATTTAGATGGGTCCTTTAGGGGGTGACGGGGGTGAAGTTGGCACTGAATCTGTCAGGATATTGACAATATCCTTGGGATCAGTATATCTAGTGCCATTCTGCTGTAGCTCAGAGTAGATCTGAGTATTGCCATTTAGATTCTTGACATAGCTATAGAATGCCTTGTGGTTGTCTTTGGAATCTTTGGCAATTTTGTTTTTGTAACTAGCTTTGGAAGATTTTATAAGGGATCTCAGCTTTCTACTGAGGCTGGTGAGGGAGTTTTTTGAATCCTGGTTTCTTCCTCTCTTCTGCAACAGTTTCTTCCTTCTATTGTACAGCTTGTTTATAGCAGGGGACCAGCAGATTGACTTACTTTTTTTAGAGGACAGCTCTTGGTTCTATTTGGGATGGCTCAGTCCATGCATGAGTGAATGTGCTCGTACAGCACCTTAGTGTAGGATTCAGCAGTTAAACTTCCAGTTCCCATCTGCGTGGGTGTCATGAAGTTTGTTACTTCTGACTTGAGAAGCATGAAGTTGGCTTTGGAGAAGTTTTTTATGGAGGTTTCCTTAAAGGGGGAGGGGGTGGGATGTGGATGTCAAGGATGATTAGCTTATGGTCTGATCTGACCAATGAGGGGATGACCACTGGTATGGAGCATCGATCTCCCATGTTGGTAATGACCAGATCTAGAATATTGGTACCCCTGGTGGGACTATGAATTAGTTGCTCTAGGGCATTGGAATTTATGAATTCCAAGAACCGTTGAGCAAAGGTGTTGGTATAGGAGTAGTTTACCCAGTTAATTGTAGGGTAGTTGAAATCACCCAGTAGTAGGGTGTTTGGTTGTATCTTAATATTTTCCAGTATGTTTAGAAAGATGTAGTGAGAATCTTGGGGCATGGTGGGGGATCTGTAGCAAGCTATAATTTGTATTGCAGTCTTACCTATTGTCAGTTGTACCTGGAGAATTTCAGATGCATTGTGTTGGGCAACCAGCATGGAGGTGTGAATATCCTTGGTGAATTTGGACACTCCTCCACCTTTAGTGTTTTGGTCCTGGTTTGGTGGCTGAAAAGTGTGGTATGAGTTGTAGCCTGGTATTGCAGGGGTGCTCTCTGGAGCTTTGAACCAGGTCTCAGTTAATGCACAGATATCGATGTTCTCCATGTTTTTCCTCTGCTTACCCCCATTCTACCACTTTCCTATTTCCCCTTTTTTTCTTTTCTTTATATTTTTTAGAACAGAGCTGTGTGATGTGCTGCATCACACGCCTTTCCTAAGCTCAGCTAAATAGAGCTATAATGACTGTAAGTGGTTCTAACAGTGTAAGACACATACAAAATAAACACCTCTGCCATGTTTTGAGCCCGAGCCCATCATACCTACAGCACACTGCAGTAACTCACCATGCCACATGACTCTTAATTAAAACAGGTGGTTTAGATAAAACATAGTAATTTGCAATTAGAGTCATTAGGTGTGTTTCAGCTGAGTTGTACACAGTGCTACACCGCCAAACTGGAATAAAAAAGTAATGGAAAATATGGGAGTGTACCTTGGACTCTGGTGTAATAGTACACCACTAGACAGCCAAAGACATTATAATGGATGTAACTGAGACCTGTGATAGGTGGTAAATGTGCCCCTTTATCAGCAACATGTAAAAATTCACCTGCTAAGGCATTCATGGCAAAATACATATTCAACTGGGACTCTGATACAGAAATACATCCATACAAAGCCATGCACATACTGAAGAATGTAGTAAATGTATGGCAAAGCCTGTATGTATGCACATATATCTTGCAAATACACCCACTGTAGTGTGACTCAGTAGCGCAGTCTGTTAAATGCCTTGCATACAGTATATTCTGCTACACACAATCCTGGGTTCAAATCCAGTGTCAGGTTGCATTTCAATTCCATTTTTTGTGAAGAGAGCAATTAATAAATGACTTATTCACTCATTATCTACACAAAGCATTGCAAAGTAAATAACTACTTTTCACTGCTGGAAGTCACAGGTAGGGACACATATCTGCATAGCATTACTATATGTCACCTAGTAGTCTGTTGTTGACATAGTTGCCTAACATATGTACCTTAAACACATGCCATAATTGGAGTGTCAGGGGTGCTCTCACCCTGGCTCTGCCTCTACAACAAGGATGACACGGCTGACACACATGCGCCTACAGTTTGTTCTCCTCCAATGTGTTCACACTTACTGCCTATATCTATTACCTGCAGCAGCTGCAGCCTATGGCACACACAACTCTATGTAAAGGTTTCTGCTACAGACCTACTCTCTGCAATGATGTAGTCTCCTCACCCCAGTAATGTCCATCTCAACAGCTAAGAGATGGGCCCTACTCTATATGAAGGCCTTATATATTGCACAGTGGTTGCATGCCATTGGCTAATGATACTGCAACTCAACTGTTTAGCTGCAATTAGCACATCAGAGTCACAGACTGGTTTAGAGACAATTACCTGCTAATAAGTTGCATGTTAAAATGCAACCAGCTGGCAATGGGCAAACATTCTGTATGAAAATGCCCTCACACTGAGCACACCTTTGTGACACAGTAGTAGCAGCACATTTCAACAGATGAGTACTGCACTTCACAGGGTATGTAACTGCCTTTTTGTGTATAATATGATGCAGATGGGAGGATAGAGGTATCAGGAATAGGCAGCACAGCAGTAAACCTGTCTTACACCTGTGGTAATGACATGTCATTGATATCCTGCTGTCTTACACATACAGAGGATGTACAGTATATCAGGGTTGCATCGTCTTTTGTCATTGTGACACACTGGTGTTGTTGGGCATCCCAATATAGTGGTCATGATAGCACACTGTTATTTGTCTGGCACTTGTCATGACATATTATTGGATGGCTGGCCTTAGGGGACACACCACAGTGGACCAGAGTGTTGTGTGCATGATCATACAGCAGAATCTCTCATGGCACACAGGGAACTATCTCAGTAATAATACTATCTTGGTTGTATCTACACATGTCGTATGTTGTCACACTGTGGGGTATGACATATGTGAGCAAGCAATGGATAGTGTCAGCCATTTTGTTCCTGCTGTATCTGTACATAGTGGACATCCCTGTATTTGATCCTGTAATGTATTTCCCTTTTGGTCTGTCTCAGGACTAATGTATCACAGAAGGCACACCCTCTTCTCAGATACAGAGAATTAACTTATATTTCAAGGACTATGGCAACATCATCACATCCTCCTATCCAGGGGAAGGCATAACAGGGAGCAGTGGGCTGCATTGTGGGCAGACCTTTTCTGGGATGTGAATGAGACTGGCCACCAGGACAGGACATATGAGCAGGTTTGACAACATGCTATGGACATGGTGAATGCTGCATGATGAAGGGCATCTGATGTAGCCAGGAATTGTGCCATCACTGGTGGAGGGCCTGCAATCGAACAACCACTCATGGCCACTGAGCAATTCCTGGTGAACCTAGTGACACATTACAGCTCCCAGGCATCCATCACATCATACATTGTGGAGGTGGGTGCCACAGTGTCCACAGCAGAGGACCATGCAGGTAAGCTTACTGTGATCACCACTGTTATACTGTAGCAGTCATTCTGTCAGGCTGTGCATACTTTTAAGTGGGTGTCAGGTCTATGTGCTGTGGGGGGTTTATCTCAGTTGTACACTCATACCCAGAATGTCAGCAATACATCAAGTAACACAGTAGCTACTGTGCATATGAGATATATGCAGGTATTATCATGTTGTGCTGCAGCATGTGGGGTTACTGAAATTCCCTTACCCTCAGCTTTTTACAGGTCCATCAGGAGTTGCTCAAGGCCATGATTCTGCTTCTAGCAAGCTTTATAATGTTTTGTTATGGAACATACATATGCTTTCAAGGATGAGGGCCAGGATAATAACCTATGTACAGGTAATGTTGGGTATAACCAGAGTAGAATGTTTATATGTGCCAGCCTGGAAAAGTTGCCTAAGTTTACTAGAGTGGGTAATCACAGAAGTGTAGTTGAATGTGCAGAAACACTTTTACAGTTATAGTTTACAGTGAATAGGCCTCTGGTGTACATGAGGCAATTAATCTGACAAGCTTTGTACATACCGAAAGGTTGATGGTACATACCTTAGGCACTGAAACTTGTATTTGTATATATTTGTTAAGATAGGTGTACTCGATTTTATGTGTTATGTTATCAGATATAATGTCATATTGCATACCTAAAAGGTACATTGTACTGGCCAAGTGTCATGTGCTTTACCTAATGTGCTTGTTATAAAGGCCTTGAGTCGAATGTGTATGTTGTTGTGAGAAAGTCTGTTATGCATGAAAGTGGAGATGAGAGAATGTGAAACTGATAATGCAGTTGTAGATCTTCCATTATTATGACTTTCTGGATTTTCCATACATAATAGTGCAGGTAGTAATGTACTCCTTTTGTCTTGGTTTCCACAAATGACCGGGGGGTTGGGGTCTCTCCCCCACACCACCTGATATCAGTGTCTCTTTGGACTCTGATGATGGTGGCTACAGTGAGGCACAGGTGGGGTTGTTGGGGGCTGAATCTGTCCCAGAGGTTGACATCCCTCTTCTGTCCCCATTGTCACCACACACAGTCAGTATGCTCTCACACATACTCAGTCCCCCCAACCTCATATATGGGACAGTCAGAGGGTGGAGACATTGAACAGGCCAGTGTGGCAACTATGGCATCAGTGAGTGTAGACAATGGCCATAGCCAGAGAGCTGGTGAGGTCCCACACAGGCAGATTAACAGGGGTGCTCACAGGAGGACTGCTGTCCACCCACCATCTGTTGCAGGTGTCACATCACCGGCCACTCGTCACATGTTTTGGGCCATCATGAAGGCACAGGCATGTTCTAAATGGAACACCAGCTATATGCTTAGGGTTATGGATGGAGCACAGTCTGACATCTGTGACTGCCTCCACTGCATTGGAGACACCCTGGAGCAGTTCCCTGATGCAGTGGACGGCTGAGACAATGTCTGTCTTGGACCGCACATTGTGCCGGAACATGTGGTTGGAGTTGGGCATTGGACCAGTGGACATAGGTCAGCAACACCATCTGCTGAGAGTCCACGTGGCTGTGCACAGTTATGCTCCCATAGTGGTAGTACATCAAGTGCTATACAGGGGAGTGTGCTGTCCACACCATGACATGGCAGGCCATGTGCACATGGTCCTGAGAGGACCCATGTGGGACACGGTCCCAGCAGACAGTAGTTACCATCAGGTACTAGCACAGTGTCTGACCTTAGTTATGATGGTGTCAGTGCAACTCCTGGTGGAGCCAATTCCCATGCTCAAGGCCGGAGATGGTGAACTGCCAACTTTACCATGCACAGTCTACAGCTGCCCAACATGCACATGTGTAGGGCTAGCACTGAACTTGACTGTGTACAAGCACACACTCACACACCACTGTCACATGCAGGTCACCTACAGACACACACAGCACCTCTCCATGCTCTTTCTAACCAGCTCCAATCCCTGACCCACACACATGTTGTCAACTGTTTAGGCCAGCCTAGGCCTCCAGCACCCCCACACATCACCCTGTGCAAGTAATGATACCTGTGCCACATCCCTGTCATCCTTCCCATCGATGCAGGGGAATGAAGCTATGGGTCTGACACACAGGGTGATTATATTACTTGACATGTACTTGTGTAATGCAGTATTGTATTGCATGCCACTTGTAGTGGTCACCAACATATACTGTATGCTGGCAAGTGTCATGCATACACGACATACTCTTGTGGACTTTATGGTGTATGATGTTGTACTGGCAATATTGCTATACAATGACAGGTATGTCACAGGCCTGTGTATGTTTCTGTTGCAGGAGTCTGAGGGGATAACCTATGGACACATGGTGGCAGCACAGTGGAAATATGACTTCAGAAAGGTACAGCAGTATACGTGCATAGCTCCATAGGATCACATCTGTATGACAGTCTACCAAGGACAATGGTGGTGGTCTGCATTCTCATGCATTCATAATTTGTGATAAGGTCTGCTAAAGGGCAAGGTATGACCTTGCTGGTGTGCATATGCTGCCTATCTGTAGGGAGCATAGTAGATGGATGGTTCACTATACAGCCATTGACCTATGTGACATTAGTACTACATGCTTGTGGGAGACATTTGTTTAGCAGACATAAACACACCCTTGAAAAAGACCCTGCCTATTGTTACACAGAGCACCTCAGTGCAGCTCAGTACATGCTATCTGTTTGATTGGCTGGGCAGGCGTAATCTCAACACACAGCATCTGCCTGAGTCCCTCTTGGACTGGTGCAATATGTCCTAGTCCTGTACCGAGGGGTATACAGATGTATCTGATTGTGAGGGCTGTATGGCCATTATGCTAGTTAAGTTCACATGTGCTATGGCCCCATAACATGATGTAACAGCCTCACACACAAACATGGCCACATTCAGGCTAGCACCACTTCTACTCACTGCATAAAAGACATGCCAAGGCACACACATACTGCATGTTGGCTGTATGCAGATTAGAACACTTACCCATGTACTGGTACACATTACAGATCTCAGTACCCGGTGGATGCAGCACAACCCATGTCTGCTAGTGCTATCAGTTTAGAACATATAATGCTTGTTGATATAATCAAGCCTTATTATGGTTAGTTATTTGGGGGCACCACGTCATCTGCTACAAATAAAATGATGCAAAACCCTACCTATGTCTACTTTACATAGATTATCATCCGTATGCCATATGGATGATATACACACACCATGTTGGATAGAATGAGATTAAATCCCCTACATATCTAGTATACATACTATAGATCACAGTATTTATCGCACACACCACAGCTTAAGTCTTGCTGCTACACTGTCAGCTGGTAGTCTTAAGGTGGCTGACATCAGCAGGCCTTGTAGAATAGGGCAGTGGGGAAGACAGCAGCAAGTTATGGGCCCAACAAGTGCATAACCATTGAAGGTGGATAACCCAAGAGGGCATGTCCGTTGTTTTGCAGGGATATACACTCACACACACACACACACACACACACACACACACACACACACACACACACACACACACACACACACACACACACACACACACACTAAGTGGGCTGCAGTGAGATTAGAACCCCTACCTATCTAGGTTTATACACTATAGATCACAGTACGTATCACATGCAGCACAGGTTAAATCTGTTGCATATGCGATTACCGCCACAGAACTTGTACATTACACAAACTAGGCTTGTGTGTAACTGCATCTGTGGCCTGCAGAGTGATATTGGTTCATACTGTTATCTGCATCTAGTATCCTAGCAGTAAGATAACTGATGTTATCCTAGCTGTGTGTGTACAGTTACCAGTATGACCATATGTGGCTACTTGCAGTTAGATAGGCAACACTGCGGGCATGGAAAATGTGCCTTGTCCATACCTGTGTTGACACCATTATACATTACACCACCTGCTCACCTGTGTCTGTCTATGTGGTGACATCCAGCAGGCACAGGGGTATGTAGGTAAGTGGATTATGTACCATTAGTTTGGATCCTTTGAGCAACATTATGGCTGTGTGATAGTGCAGTTTACTCACTATTATTAGGGTATGTTGGACAATGCAGACACCCACACGCATATTTCTGTATATAACAGGGATATATATATATATATATATATATATATATATATATACATATATATATATATATATATATATATATATATATATATATATATATATATATATATATATATATATAGTAATATAGATATACATATATATATGTAGTTGTGTGTATGATATGGGTTCTGTACATATATGGGGGTGTCTGTATATCATTTTAATATATATAGCTATATATATCTAATTGACACTACATAGCAATATATATACTATGCACATAAGAGACAGAGATACTGACAGACAGATATGTATATTTATATGTCTGTGTATATAGACATTAATACATAATAGGTCATGTCAATGAAGGACCAACAGAAATGTGCTCATTTTTACTAATGCACTAATTTTTACTAAGTGTATGGGCATGCTCAGTGGGACTGTCAGTAGTTATAATGTGGCTCCAGGGCACACCTACTTGTATTCCAGTCTGGGAATTTGTATGTTACAGACATTAACATCCTTCCCCGTTTCTGCAGTACTGCACTCAAAATGTCCACAGTATTCCCGTGCTGTCTGCTGTACTAGATATGTTACTGGGGTTGGTAATGGTACAAAACCAACAGACTGACAGTCTGCATACCTCTTAACTGTCCTGATTTTCACAGAATGTCCAGAGTTTTGCCTCATATGTTTGCTCTGTTCCTCACACATTTGTGGTCTTCTGGTATGTTGACATCAACACATTCTACTTACTACAGACCAACAATTGTGTGTCAGACTTTATATCCATCCGAATATATGTACTACTACAACACCTTTGCTTCCAGCAAGGTTTATGTGACCAGTATTTAAACTCTGTCCCTATGTTTGGGCCTTTGTCCCCCCAATCTTTCTGGCTTTGTCCAGATTTCTTGCACTGAGAAGTTGGGAGGTATGACATTCTGTAAAAACACCAACATACGACTACCTCACATGCAAAAGTGAGCAATTCCAGATTAGAACCATCAATTCCATCACCCATGCTAGCTTTCCTAGTCCACTGAGCCACAAAGTTCGCTAGGCAGAGAGGGATCATCCATCACACAATCAACAGCATATATATGTACATTGCTATCCTGCATGAAGAGAGACATACAATGTGCGAGCGCTATCTATGTTACAGCCATGAGATTGCCTGGTCCACAACTATACCATAGCTTATTTTCTGTTAAAGTGGTTATATGGATACACCGCTGTATTGGGAGGTGGGGGAACAACAGCACATAATCAGCTTGGGTAAACAGTAGTCCAAATATCATGTGTGCCCACTGTTTAACATCTCCCTTGCTGGATGTCATGAATATTTCAACAATGAGGCCTAGTGAATATTAAGGAACACATACTGTTGGACTGGGTATCAGTTGTCCCATGTGGATGTTAACTCTAACTAAATAGCCCACTATACTTTCTTGTATAACAGCAGCAGATCCATACATACAATAACTTATAGTAATTCATACGATTAGTGTGTAGGTCAGAGACCTTCCTTGCAAATACAGCAGTTGACAGACCTATAGTTCAGGGATGACTCTGTGTGATGCAAGTGGTACGCAGCCAATACATGGATAGGTACAGGTTGTGTGTGTTGCCTGGTATCAGCTATTTTATTTTATGTATATGAGTGAGAATAAGGTGTCAGTCCCTGGGGCCCTAAGTTGTCAGTGTACGTGCTATGTGTTGTCTCTTAGCCAATGCCAGGGTGTACTGGGCACGCCTATATCTGGCTTCAGGGACATCATCAGGGGCTCCTCCTCCATGTCCTCCTGTGAGTGTGGCTGTGGTGACCTAGGCACTGGTGGGGGGCTGTGTATCCCTTCCCTATCCTTATCTTGCCACATCTGCTTCTGCAGGATAATATTGTGTAGCATGGCACATACTGTGAACATATGTGCACATGTGGCAAGAGAGTACTGCAGGGCTCCACCAGATATATTGAGGCACTGAAACCATGACTTCAGCAGCCCAAACACATGCTCTATGATATTCTTAGTTTATGCATGTGCCTCATTATGGTGTTCTTCTGTGCGTGTGTATGCATTTCTGATGGGTGTCATCATCCACGGTTCCAGTGCATAGCCAGCATCCCCTACTAAATGGCCATGTGGGATGTCTCCCCTAGTAAACATCTGGTACAGCTGTGATGCATGCCAGATATGGCAGTTGTGATAGCTGCCAGGGCTGCCAGCACACACATTTATGATAATACCCTGTGCATTGCAAATGACCTAGCAGTTGATGGAGTGGTACTCCTTACAATTGATGTAGATTCTACTCTCCTCACCAGGTGTTGCCTTGATGTGTATGAGTGCAATCTATGGTACCCAGTACCTGAGGGTAGTGTGCTAGGGTCTATGTCATCACAACGAAAAATTAAAATCTCGAGCGCTGGAAACCCTGAAATTCCATAATATCGAAACCTTTATTGTGGGGGGCTGTGCCCCCATCCCCCGCTAATTTTTATATATATATATATATATATATATATATATATATATATATATATATATATATACCAACTCCAAGATCGCACTACAGTGATAAAAGGGCACATTTTCCGATCTTCACTGTTTTACGATCTCACAAAACACACATCGATATACTGCATTTTCAATGATTTCAGTGCTCGAGATTTTAATTTTTCATTCATCTGACAGGGACCCATGTGCTGCATGGCAGAAGAGTTGCATATTGCTGGCCCTTGCCTCAGGGGTGAGGGGAAAATAGACACTGTCACTGGCATGTGGTAACATGGCATCCAGGAACTGGTGGACTACCCTGGATGCTGATGCCTGTGAGACCCCCATCATGTCTCAGTTGGTCTTGGAAGGTACCTGTGGCTATTACCCTAAGGGTTACACATACCTTTCTTTCCAATGGGATAGGTTCCCCTCTGTTGGCTCTAAGCCTGAGTTGAGGGCGGCAGAGCCTAGTGAGTTCTTGTAGTATATCCCTGTCCACCCTGTAGTGGTCTAGAGTCTCCAGCTCATGTAGATCCTGGAAGGTAACCCTGAGTCTGAACACTCTCCTCCTTCTCTGCCTAGGCCTATTGTCAGCAGCAGCAGCAGCAGTATTGACTTTAGCATCTAACACATGCAAATGCAGCAGACCTGCAGCAGCCCCTAGCATTTTGTCAGCTAAAATTCCTAGTCTGTACTCCAATGGTGCAGACTATGGGGGAAAAATCTGATTGTAGGGTATATTTATACTTTATAGTGCGCTATTGTAGGTGCTGCCTGCGTGATTGGCTACCTATGATGCAGTGCACCTGCCTAATATATCATTTAATGGCCCTAGCTGAGGTTAAGCAAGGATCAACACTAATTAATAGATCCTTGACCTTTTAGATACTCTGAGCACACTGCCACTGCTGCACACCACACAAATGCGAGCCCTGTAGGTAAGCAAAGTTTAAAAGTCAGTGCACATACCCTCCAGGCTTCCATGGTCAGCATGACAGTGTGTCGTGCAAACAGGCACAGCTAAGCTCCAATCAGCTTAGACATCATTGGACACACCTTCTCTTGATGTCAGGTACCTCCTGTGTGGACACCAGCATGGTTCTCTGTCTACACGGAGGGTATATGCAGACACACTTACCCCATTATGCTATTCAGTAGCTCCACCTCATTTGCACAGGGATCTGTGCTCACAACCTGGATACTACATGCTTCCAAGCCCTTCCACATTAGCAGCAGCAGCAGTGCACCATTGTAGATACTCCATGCAAGGTCCTGTAACACATTTATGTCTCATGTTATTAACATTTAATTTTTCCAGGCTTTTTTTTATAAGGCATGTTTGTGCACTCAGACATGCTAAGATTATTATAAAAAATGTTATTTTAGTATATTTAATGTAACTTTTGGAACACGAAGTGTATAGTTTTGCTCATATGTGTGTGTATGTGCTATGCCATTTCTATGTATCTCCCTATATTTTTACAGTCCCTTTTGTCTTTCTACAGTCCTGTACACAGAATTTTTGTGTGTACACTATGGACACTGACCATACCTCTCAACTGTTGAGATTTTCACAGACTATCCAGATTTTTGCCTGATATTTTTGATCTTTTCCTTATAAGATTTATGGTTTGCTGTGAAATCACTGAGGATTGAAGCCACTATATAATAACATACATTTGAGTTTCAGGCTTCATGTCCTAAAGAAAATGCATGCTAACACAAATTATGTTATTCTAGCAACTTTCTAAGTTCATAAGAACAATATTTAAAAATTGTCCCTATTTTTGGACCTTTGTCTCGCCATTATTGTAGGCTTTGTCCAGATTTCTCGTGCTTAGTGGTTGAGAGGTACATCACTGACACGTGGTCTGCAGAGCTACCTATCTGCTTGCTGAATAACTCTACCTGCCTCATTTGTATGAGCTTCACCTGGTTATGAGGTGATTTGCATGCCACAGAAGTTTCTGTGTTGGCGCCCTTGTGCGACTCAGCAGCACTTAATGAATCTAACATTGTTTGCACTCATGTTGGCAGTGTTGTGTGATACCTGCATGGTAAAAAAAATCTGTATGCCTTATTAAATTCCTCCCCAATGAAAAGAAATTGGCAGGATTAGAGAATAGATTAAGTCTTTGAATAAAAGAATTGCCTCTGAGTTGATTTTTCTGTGGACAAAACTGATTATATCAATATTTTTCAAAAAGTTGAGAGGAAATGTTTAAAATTATGGAATGCAAAGCTAAGAAGTTAATTAGAGATTTTAAAGACTACAAAGATAAAGTAGCATATCTCACTCCTTTTTCTATGAAAAATAATAAAAATAGAGATCCAGCGCACAATACCAAACAGATGACATAACCTGGTGATTTACAGTAAGACAGGTAAGTAAAAGATTGTCCCCGGGATTCATGAACCTTGCGCCAGGCGCCAGCATAGCGTCGGCGTTATAACGCCAAATATGGCTGCTTAGCGATTCAGGTATGAATGAATTCCAAGTGCACTACCGGCGTGCACCGGACCGTCCCCGCCCCCGGCGTAGGTATGCAAAACACACTGTGTGCGGTATTGCACCATGCAAATGAGGGCAAATAGCGATCCACGAAGTGGCGCAGGCGTAGCGTGAGACGGCAATGTAAACCAAAAAGCGGTTTACATTTACCCAAACATACCGGAGGAGTAACGGAAGGCTGTCAAAGTCAGGTATCATATAGGTGCAATATGCCAATGTGGAAAGGCACCGAGAATGTCCAAAGAAAATATGCACAAAATGTCAAAAATGACATAAATGGCACGTATGTAGAAAGAACAGCAGACCCCCGGGATATGTGCACAGAAGTTGTAAAGCAATGAAATAATATGACAATGTCCTAAAAGAGCAGTAGAACACAAATCAGCTGCACAGCCACCACACACCATAGTATGTATGTAAAGCTGCAACCCCAGCGCAATGGTTGTCAAGGAGTGGTGGCGGTGTCCGCGCCAGTAACCAGGTATTAGTAGTCAATTCCATGCAAATGAGGCAGATAATAGTGAATCGCAAAACGGCGCCGGGCGTAAGGATGGAGCAAACGGCGTAGCAGTACTACACCGAGGAGTGGCCTACACGAGATACATGTCAACCACAGAGGGGTGTGCCACTGTAGGAGGAAGGATATTGGAGGACAGCAAATCTGGGCTGTACAATGCACATCACAGCATCAGGACTGGCGTGTTAGGAAATAGATGCGCTGAGAGTACAGAATGCGCGTACAAATGCATGTGCACGAGGATGACTACGTTCCCTAAACCAGTCATGTGACGGCCTCACCGCCAACAACCAGGGATATAGGAAGGTAATGCGGAGAATACGAGGAAATGCCGAAGCAGTGTAAATGGATCCGTAACGAGCAATTAACACCAATCAATGCAGGAAGGGCAAACGCCGGCAGCTGATAACTCTGCATGCAGACTCCTGCAGAACGGGAAAGGGGAGGCATATGAGTGCAAAGATAGTAGGGGATGTAGTAGAAATGCAAAGAGCAAAGAGCAAAGAACCGAAATAGCACAGCCAAGTACAGAGGTAGCATAACTGCGGCTGCAGATAAAATGCATCATATGCCATGTGCCTGCAGGATGCAGTAATGTAAGATGCCAGGCGAAGGCAATGCAGGCAACTGTAATGTAACACTACAGGCAGTACCGTTGCAGCTGCAAGCGTAAAACCACGGAAATAATCCGTGGATACGGCCGCACAGACACACCCAATGACATCAGCGGGTATACAGCACAACAGTATTAAATGTGAATGCACACAACACACAGCGCGATTTCCCAAACGCCGCACCGTAGGGTGTAAACAGACGGGAACTTTTAATATGTATATGCTGGGTGCCGCCGCGGCCGTGATGCATAGGTATGTGGCAGAGACAGACGGAGTTGCGGAGGGTGGTGCCGACAACGACCGTAGGCCTCACAGGAGAAGGAGAGTGTTCAGACCAAGGGTGACCTACCAGGGGCTGCGAGACCTGGAGATAGTAGAGCGCTACAGGGTGGACAGGGACACGTTACAGCAAATAGTGGAGCTGTGCCGCCCGCGCTGAGAACAAGAGACAACAGAGGGGAGCCCATCCCAGTGGACACAAAGGTATGTGTGAGCTTGCGAATACTGGCTACGGTACCTTTCAAAGGCCAACCGGGACATAATGGGCATCTCACAGGCATCAGCATCCAGGGTACTACACCAGTTCCTGGATGCCATGTTACCACATGCCCATGAGCACATAAATTACCCCACATCTCAGGAGGAGTTGGCTAGCAATATGCGCCGCTTCCACCGTGTGGCACAATACCGGAGGTCCTGGGTGCGATAGACTGTACGCACATAGAAATTAAGTCACCACCGGGAGCAGGGTAGACGCTACATAAACCGCAAGGGATACCCCTCCATCAATTGCCAGGTTGTGTGCAATGCGCAGGGCATTATTATGGATGTGTGTGCTGGCAGCCCTGGAAGCTACCACGACTCCCATATCTGGCATGCCTCACAGCTGTATCAGGTATTCGCCAGGGGGGACATCACACAAGGTCACCTTGTGGGGGATGCTGGCTACGCACTGGAGCCGTGGTTGATGACACCCATCAGGAATGCACACACACACATGCAAGAACGCCATAATGAGGCACACGCACAAACTAGAATAATCATAGAGCGTGTGTTCAGGATGTTGAAATCACGGTTCCGGTGCTTGGATACATCCGGTGGAGCCTTGCAGTACTCTCCAGGCACAAGTGCCCACATATTCATAGTATGTTGTATGCTACACAATATGATTCTGCGGAAACAGCTGCTGCAGGGACATAATGCCGGAGGGCCACCAAGCCCGCCACAACTGCCAGGGCAAGCACAGGCACAGGGCGTTCAGCGCCATGGACACACTGAGCCAGCCCCAGTAGGTAGACAGAGGCGTACCCAATATGCCTACACCCTGGCAAAGAGGGAACGCATAGCACATACGTTGACAGTGTAGGCCCCATGGACTGACACCTCCTGACCTGCACACACAGTAAAATGGACGCCACACAAACGTGTCCGCCCGTAATGTGTACCGTATGTGCGGACGTATGTGTGACTCCAACAAAGGCACCACCCAAACACCGCACACCCAATAGCCAGCAGAGCATGGAACGCCAACACCTCAACGCACGCCGGTTCTACAGCACGGCGTGTAGCCATATGCTGCCACTATCGCCGAAGTCGACCACATATGTACTCATGTGCATACACAGATACGGAAATACACATCAGTACACATGTAGAAATATATGTACGCATACACAGATATAAAGTGCAACAGGGTAATATGGAACCCAGGGATGCAAGTTCACAGATAAGTAAGACGCGAAATCACCACATAGTAAACATAGTGACCGACAACCCGATCATCCTGGAGGGTGGGCAGGGCAGGTAACGCCAGCCATGGAAATGTTAACCTGCATCAATACATATCCGCGTGTCGGGATGGTCACCAGTCCACGGTACAGTAACGGGATATGTGTAGGGTTACCACCTGTCCCACGTTGTGAGGGACAGTCGCCCTTTGGGCAGTTGTGTCTTGCAAAAACATTGACAAAATGGCAAATGTCGTGAGATTGTAGGACAAAACTATTTCCCATAATTTCTATATTAGTCGCATAAAACAAGTGATTTTGTAGAAGAAACATCTAAATATGATAATAAACAGAATAAGCAACTGTAATGCTACAGGTTTGTATCCTGTCAAAAGTGAATTGCTGTCCTTTGTACTGGCCGTGGGTATGTGTTTGCATGCAAAATCTGACGTTTCCACAGACAATGTCCCACTTTGTGTATTTGAAAAGGTGGCAACCCTAGATATGTCGTGTCATATCCATAGGATATGAGTGCGGAGATACACGCCGCCACGGCGTCATGCGCCAACGTAGGTATTGTGTTCAACCGTCGGTGCGAAGCGGAAAGCATACCAGTGAAGTGTACGACATTATGAGGAACGTACCTCATTTGGGGTGTAAAACAGTTCATGTTCCTCGCAGTTCCTCCAAGTTCCACATTGAAAATGTCTGTCAAACATCCATTGTTAGGAATGTATATAAATGACATCCTGGTAAATAGAATGTACTCATAGTAATTCATTAAAGGTTCTTCACTGTAAGTAAATCAGCATATTATCATCAACCTATGACCTACTCAGCTGAAGTTGTCACTATGCCATTACTATGTGTTCCACATTATGCCCATTTGTTTCACATTACTACTGTGTGTGTTCCTCACTCCGGAAATAGAAGGTTGACAGCCATGGCGGCAATATGTGTATGTGTGAGGTGAGGTTGTCGTGTGTTCCGCTGTGTGTGTGTAATGTGTGTGCCAGTGTAAAATGTGTATGTAGATGACATGTCACAGGCGGAGTGTAATAACAGGCGTAGGCATACAGTACAGGAACCATAGGCGTATGTACAGCAGTACCCACAAAGTAGTACTGACATCTCCTCAGTGGCTATGCACGTGGCGATGTAAAACGATGCAAAGCGGAAATGTCCCAAAGTGTACCACAGGGCCATAGCCATCAGGAGATGCAAAGGACGCATGTACAAACCATGACCGTATGTATGGCGGCCATAAGGTAGACTCCACACGGTCCGTCGGCAACGTTACACAGCATCAGGCATGTACGGCGAAAATACGAATGTGCTATCCCGGCACCGATCGTGAACACTTACGGTCCCGTAAATACCGCGGTGTGTTCCACGACCGTGAGGTAAGCAAGCGGCACGAATAGGAGGCTACCGGTAGCCGCCCCAAGTATAGGACCACATTCACCGTAACTATCAGCGACAAAATGCCAATGGATAGTAGGCACGGACGAACATCCGCAGATATATAACCCATGTGAAGGAGGAATACGTGCAGGAAGCACACATGCAGGCGACACCGACAGCACACGACATCAACAAAACAAACATTCCCGGAACAACAGACAGGTAACCTGCAGCTCCCCAAGCAGGGATGGAGCACACACACAAGCATATCTGGTATGTATAAATGCAAGACTCACACCCCGTACCCGTCACCCACATCCGCAGATATACCCCATTGCACATATCAAAGGGATAACAGCTAAAACCGTAGCAAACACATACAGGCAGTCAATGACAGCGGCATACCCACAACAAGCTCGTGGGAAACACTAGCAGCGGCTGATGCATCCTTGCATCCGCTGTGTACAGGAAAATAACAGCTATGTTACACATCTGAATGCACAACGCCATCGACAGACGCCGCCAGGACACAGAGACCCACATGTTGAACACAATACCATACCCAACACACACAATCCACGGCTAACACCACAGCGAAATGTACCCGACACCACACATAGCGGATGCAGTCACACAAACATGATACAATACATACCATCCTCACGAAGGTATTGCACACAACCAACGGCCACACGAGGAAAGAACCATGGCCTAGTGCCGACGCGTAACGAACGAAAGGAGGGGGATCACCGGTGATATGCGCATAAGTACACACCGAGGAACAGCTATTGGCCTGATTAACCCACATGCCTCAGGTGACGACGAATATAAGGAAGACTCCCTGGATATTCAAACCGTATGTTCATACCGAACAAACGTGAATACAGAAGGAGAAACAAGGAAATAGAGACGAACGCAGAACCAAAGGCCGGAAAGGTATGTCGAACACACGACATGTACTGGTGTGTAACGCACGATACGTATGACGAATCTGTACAGTATGTGAAAGGTGTGTGTAGGTAAAGATACCTGTCCATCCAAAAGGGGGGGAAAAAAAG
>NC_056745.1:1275269107-1275301463 GCF_019279795.1 Protopterus annectens
TAACGAAATTCTAACACACTTTATCCCCCTTTGCTTGACAAAACAGAATTGCAAGGGATAGTTAACACAAAGAACAGTGATAGGTTAGCCATACCTTCCTTTTCATATACATACAATAGCAACAATGCTGAAATTGAGAATACAATTAATAGATTTTGGCCTATACTTTCTATTAATGAGGACCTCAAGAAAAGCATTCCTAGTAAACCTCTATTTATTAGGAGAAGGGACTGTAATTTGAAAGAATTACTTGAGAGAGAGGTACCGCCCAATAATATTAGGAATCAACCTACTAGAGGAACTTATAAATGCAATTCTTGTAACCAATGTTGTTTTATATTAAACAATAAGGGTATTTATTTAAAATCAAGAAACATAAATATATTTCCAACTGGTCATTTTAACTGTAATTCAAAGGGTGTGGTTTACTTGGGATTTTGTCAATACTGTTTATGTTTTTATGTTGGAAAAACTGAAAGAACCCTAAAAAGAAGGGTATATGAGCACATCTATGAAATTAAAAACAAGAAGGAATCGAATGCATTTTATAAGCATTCTCTTGTTTGTAAAAATATGTGCTTAAAATTTTTGGTGTTAGAACAAGTATTCAATAGTGTAAGAGGAGGTGACTGGGAGGTATCCCTGGAACATAAGGAATTGCTATGGCAATTAAAATTAAATGCCACAAAACCACCAGGCCTTAATGATGCCATAAGCATTAATAGTGCCCTGAAGTTGCGAAGAGCCAAATTATAATAAAATGAGGTTCACAAATAGGTTTGTAAGTGTATAAGGTGTATGAAATAATTGTCATAATATTTTTAGTATAAGGGTTAAACAGTGATGGTTATTTACATTGAGTGTTTGTAAACAAGGTTACAATATGTATTGTTATACATTTCATTCTTTTGCATTATACAGGAATGCACATGTAGAAAGCTAAAATGCATTTGTATTTATGTATATTCTGCAGGATGTTTGAACACTGTTCAGAATAGGAATTCTTTATTCAAGCACAATATTGGTATAGAAAGTATTTTACACACATATTTTATACATTTTTATAAATATATTTTTTATCATACTTAAGAGACATGTCTTAAAAAATTACTCTTTTACGCTTTGAGTATGGCACATAGATTAATTTAATAACATTTATATATTAACTTGTTTTAGATTTATAAATAAATAAAAAAATTTTTTATAAGGAAGGCAGGCCATACAATAAATTAAACTAATTTAAGGACCCTATAATGCTGCTAAAGAAAGTTGTTAAAAGTGCAATTAAGACATAAAGTCGAAGTATGTGGTTTTACTGTATTTTTTAGATTATTTATAAGGCTTTTTAAATGTTTAAAAGAATATTAACCATTAGAACTTTTAAATATTAGGTGGTTGTGTTTTACCAATAAAATTTAATTAATTAAGTTCAACAATACAATTAAGGAAGTAGGAGATGAAGCAAATGTATATAAAGGAAGTACATTCCCACTTATGGTTGTCTTGATAAAGCCTGGGAGAGCCCGGGCGAAAGCGCTTGACAATATTTCCTGTTCTTAGTTTGAAAAGCTGTGTTTTTTACTTGTGGATCTTTAAAGTGAAATAAAGGAGCCTTTGAAGTACATTATCCGTTTCCAGGTCCTTGTGGTTGCTCTGGCCGTGAGCTGTTGTTTCCTGGTTCATTCGTTTTTCTTTTCCACTGATAAATGAAGTAATATTGGAATACACATCTCCATAATATCAGCTAGTTTAATTTCTTACATACATAATTAAATGTTACTTACTCAGTAGTGGGGTGTTGGGTGTTTGCCGGGCCTCCTGGATCCAAAGGTTCAGTTGGTCCTGCTTGCATCTCTTCAGGTCTGCATGGTGGTGACGGACCTGCTCACCAGTCCTTGGAATCCCTGTGGCACTGGTGAGATCATGAGCCAACCGGTCCCATGCCTCGGCCCTGTATGCTCCCCAGAGGACCTGGCCCTGTATGAGTTGGGCCTCATGATTATGGACTAGGAGCCAGACCATGTACCTGGACTCCTCAACACCCCACCTCTGTGCTCGGAAGCAACTACCCTCTCCTACTCCTGTCATTCTGCCTGCAGGTCAGTTCTACAATCGTTTATGTTGTGTATTCCCACCTATGGGGCTTATATAGTCCGTTTTTCCCGCACATATCTGTGATTGGCCATTTTGGAATTGTATCAACTTCAGTAAACCTGCATTGTCATGCTGTAGTTTGTATTCATTCCTATATATTACCTATTATTGCATTTCTAGGTACTCCTCTCATGGCTTAATGGTTCTGTACCTTGATTATGGTGTATAGTATCCTGGGTTCGAACTTGGCAACTGCTTTTTATTTTTCATGACTGTCTAGACATGCTGAGGGGTGTGTCTGTGTAAAGGCAGTTTTGATACGGCTTGCTCAACGTTGCCCGTCGGTTAGCCAGGAGGCCCGGCAATTGCCCAACGCCCCACTACTGAGTAAGTTACATTTAATTATGTATGTAAGAAATTAAACTAGCTGATATTATGGAGATATGTATTCCAATATTACTTCATTTATATTACAGCTGCAGGTGTCCGTTCTGCGAACCACAGAGCCTATGGCGATAGGCTGGTGCGGTTGCACCACCAGGCAGGTCAGTAATCCACTATCAGTAACTGTAAAGAAATATAAAATTATGACAGTCAGCAAAAGAGTGCAGTGTAGTCACTAAGGAATAAAATGTGCAAGTAACAGTGTGAAAGTGTTTGCAAGTATTGCTTAATTACAAAAGTGTGTTGCAGCCTGTAAGCCAAACAGAAAAATGAAAATGTCTTGACATAAATTCTGAAATAAAAATGCCCCACCTGTAAGAAAATAGTACACAACCTGCAGCAGGCTGAAAAGTATAGCTGCAGAAGATGATGAAATCACATGTGTGAAATATATCCCTGTTGAAATACTGAAACATGACAGAAGTGAGACTGCTGGAAAGGATTGTAATAACTACAGGTAAAACATGTCAATAAAGCCTAGAAGTAAGTACCATCCTTAATAGTAAAATGAAAACAAGTGAGAGAGTGTGAGAAAGTGTCATGAATCCAGCAATACAGTAGTAATAACCCCTGAATAAAGTATACTGCAGTCAAGACAGAATGAAATGCATGTGAGAATCAAAACCAAGCAGCGAAATCTGTTCAAAGTGTTGCTGCATCTGGAATGTGTATCCCAAAATCTGGATATGTTGCTCTCAGTCTGCAATA
This sequence comes from Protopterus annectens, assembly GCF_019279795.1. Classification (NCBI taxonomy): domain Eukaryota; kingdom Metazoa; phylum Chordata; order Ceratodontiformes; family Protopteridae; genus Protopterus; species Protopterus annectens. The sequence goes on from NC_056745.1 coordinate 1,275,272,354, forward strand.
TGCAGATAGTATGTGTGCCTGTGTCCACGTGTGCATGTGTGCATGTGTGCATGTGTACAAGTGACCACGTGTGCATGTGTGCATGTGTGCATGTGTGCATGTGCCCATGTGTGCATGTGTCCACGTGTGCATGTGTGCATATGTCCACGTGTGCATGTGTCCATGTTTGCATGTGTGCATGTGTCCACGTGTGCATGTGTCCACGTGTGCATGTCAGCATGTGTGCATGTGTGCCTGTGTGCATGTGTGCATGTGTGTCTGTGTGCATGTGTCCACGTGTGCATGTCTGCATGTGTGCCTGTGTCCATGTGTGCATGTGTGCCTGTGTCCTTGTGTGCATGTGTGCATGTGTCCATGTGTGCATGTGTGCATGTGTGTATAAGTGCATCACTGGTAACAATGTCTGGAGACTGTAAACTGTTTTTCCTGTCTTCATCCCACAGGTTCTGGGGCTGCTCTGGTGACCTGCAGCAGGGAACCTGAATCCTGTGCCACGGCTACTGGTAATGATGATATTTGTTTAACGGTACAGGAAGGTGTGTCAGGGTCTGCCATTGGTCAGCCAATTAACAGTACACAGCTGTCAACCCCATCATTGCGCACAGTCATCCTGCCTGTACATCCTTTGTCACCATTGTCCCTAGGTGATGGACAGGATGCAGTGGGCATAGACCAGGGTAATGTGGTACCTGTGGCACATGCATCCCCACACAGCAGCCATGGGCAGGGTCCTCCGATGGTACCACACAGACAGTTGCCCATGGGTTCTCGTGGGAGCATCCGTGGGCGTACTGCCTCTGGCCGATGTGCCCAAAGAGGTCTGTCAACCTCAGCTATGTTTCGGACTGTCATGCAGGCACAGTCATGTATGGAAAGGTACACCAGACAGGGTCTGAGGGAGCTGAGAGCATGTCGCACAGCCATGACAGACAGTATGCGTGACATTGCGGATGCTATCTGTAACTTCACCGATGTCATAGACAGACGTTGTGGGGACATATTACAGCAGTTCCACAACCAGATGTCCATGAGCCAGGGCAATGGTGGGCGTTTGCGGCGTCGACGTGGCCGTATGCCGGCAGCAGCAGCAGCTGGCAGTCGCCGCAGATGACAGCAGGCTCGCACACGCCCCCATAGTGCCAGCAGCAGCCCCAGCAATGCTGGGTCTGTGCTGTCATCGGAACGCCCCAGGAGACCACGTGCACGTGGCTCTGGACAGTCCCAACAGGGACTTGTGTCCAGTCAACACACTCCCGCTTCTGATGACAGTACCCAGTCTGGCTTTGTACTGGATAAGGTCCGTAGCACCCCTGCCAGGCACAGGTACCGTGTCCGTGCACACAGACACTGATCTGCATGGCCTGCCAGGTGCAGTCTGTGGCTGTCCACAAACCCCTGTATATGGCAGCCATGAGGTGGAACTGTGTGCGTGCATACACACATGCAAAATGTTAACACCTAGGGCAACCACATACATGCACACACTGCACCAACACTGCCCCACCCTGTACTGCTGCCCCTCACCAACACACATACACACACATGTCAATTGGTGGTATCAGTGGCTGACTCAGGCATACCTAATCCACACCCTGTGCATATGATGACACTGTGCCACCTCCTGCAATCTCCAACATCATTGCAGGAACAGGTAAACACGTTGCTGATGCACAGGGTGACTACATAGAAGTGTATTAGTAGTATCATGTTGGTAACAGTACAGTGTGCTGCTATGACTGTGTGTTTATCCCAGCATGCCTGCTGCAGTAACTGTATGAATGTCCTGAATTGTTATCTGCACCCATAGTACATACCAAAGTATAACAGCTACACATAATTGCATGCCGGTGGTAAGGTTGTCAACAGATAGCCGCATACATGGGTAGCACAGGGGGAAAGCTAACGCAAGTAGTGATATGCAATGGTGGACATGTACAGTAATGGTATCAAGTTGCCCACAACGACTATGCCATGTGGATGTTGGCACATGTAGATATGTGTGCAGTACCAATGTAATCCAAATCACAAATAAGTATGACATAATATCGGTTCTACCATGGGCATCTGCGCTTTCGTATTCCTGGGTACATGTTGATAGTGCCTACATATTTGCATTGTTACTTACTGTTATTGTAACCCTTCTTTGTTGTATAATGCACTACTTCCAGCCCTGTTTACTGTAGCATTGTTTGCATGCATGTTCGCTTGGGGTCCCCTGGAACACTGCTTACACCTGCAATGCAGAGTTACAGTGCTTCTGTAGACTTCTAGTGACATCTGCATAGCGTACGATACGTATGTCAACTTTACACATGACAGAACGTCACTGTCTGTCCTGTACGCATGTACATTGCCTGTGACACATTGCACATGTCTTACCTGGCATTTACCCATGTGTGCAGTCATATATGTCAGTGCTATGAAACAGTAGCGGTACACCCACACTTACACACCTTCAGTATGTTGTTCCCCATTGGCCCTATGTGTTGGTAGTCACCATGGCAATCACACTACTAGGGTAGCATGTGCAAAGGTAACCTGTGAATCACCTCTATGGCCCAGTTGTGGTTTATGTGAGTCATGTGTTGTTGTCACAGCTGCCACATGTATGCAGTCAGACATCACCCTTGGCCAGGAACGTACAACATATGTGTGGGATGCCACCATACAGCCAATCTGGGAACTGGTCTCTCTGAACCCAGTAATGCCATACCCTGTCAGGTGGCATGTCATATATACTACATCCTGGACAAACGTCAACCCCAATCCCTGCTGCTGCTATTGATAATACCCCTGAAGATGTTCCTGATAGTTTTGACCAGTTCTTTACTGAGACATTTCAGGCCCTAGCTAGCCATCTACCTCCTAGCTCCCCTGGTCCTGAAAGTAGCACCCCTAGAAAACTACTTGTGTCCAGCTGCCAACCAGTCACCACTTCACTTCTCCGTACCTTGATTGAAACAGTGAAACCCACTACACCTTCTGCTGATCAACTCCCTGCCGAGTACCTATCAAAACCAGATGATGCTATTGCTTACCACGTCTCAAAGGTAATCAAATGAACCATGTTAGAATCTAACTTTCCCACCATCTGGAAAATGTCATATGTAATCCTACTTCACAAAGGAGGCAGCTCTACTGAAGTCTCCAATTATAGGCCAATAGCTATACTCTCTCCACTTGCAAAGATTATGGAAACTTTCGTCATAGACAAGTCATGCACCACCTAATCCAAACTCGCATTATGGCAGACACTCAGCATGGCTTACGTCCTCATCACAGCACTACGTCAGGCCTCCTAGCCTTTACTAACACCATAAGCCATACTTGCAACAATAATTATATATCCGCAGCCCTCTTTTTGGATATTTCAAAGGCATACGATATGGTTGATCACCAACTTGTACTCCACACCCTGCAAAGACTGTCTAGATACTGGAGCCTTCCAATGGTTTCAATCCTACCTGCATGGTCGACAGCAGGCTGGCCTCTGGCAGAACAAACTCTCTAACCTTCTACCTAATACCCTCAGAGTACCACAAGGCTCTATACTAGGGCCCTTGCTGTTCTCCATCTTCATTAACGACCTTTATACTGTCATCCCAAAGTCAGCTGTATCCAATATGCTGAATACTCTACTCTGATCTGCTCAGCCACATCTCCAGTAGAGTTATGGTCAGCTACCCAGACCACCTTTAATACAATAGAAAACTGGCTTTCTGAACATCGTCTGATCCTAAATCCCAATCAAACTAAACTGCTGTTATTTCACCAACACATAGGTCTACCACTTTCACCGTTACCATAACATCAACTGATGGCACAATAATCTCCCCTGACCCATCTCCGAAACTATTAGGTGTCATCATAGACAATAATCTCAAATGTGACCTACATGTTAACCAGATTATCAAAGCCATCAATAGAAAACTAGGATCCCTTTACAGAATTAAAGCCTTCCTAGCCCCTCCAGCTAAAGGTGCCATAGCTCGCTCACATCTTGTTTCAACCTTTCTGTATGCATCCCCTCTACTCTCGAATATGAACAAGACTGTCCTTAACAAACACTCAATTTGCTACAACCACATTGCCAGGTTTGCCACTGGGCTGCCTTTTAGGACACATCATTGCATCAATCTAAATCAGCTTGGTTGGCTTGCAATACCCAGCCTAATACAGTATACCCAACTGATTATGGCCTATAAAATCCTCTATAATCCAGACAATACTCCTGAACTTCAAATATTATCACCCCCTATAACAATCCTAGACTGCTTCGATCCTCTAACAAAGTACTACTTCAGACTAGCAAGTTTAATAACACAGCTGGTGATTCTCTCTTTGCAAACCCTGTAAGTAGATCCTGGAACTCACTTCCAGCTGATATTACCCCACTGTCCACCTTAGGTCAATTTAACAGTAGACTCAAACAACATTTGTCACTTAACTGGCTATGTCAATGTATCAAGCCTGGCTAACTCGAATGTGTAAAATCTGTGAACCACTTTACTGTGTAATTTTAATTTATTCCTGACTTGTGCTCAGGTCTAACATTAACCTGTGGAACATGTTTGACTTGCTTACTTATGTAATCTCTGTAAATAATCTGTTTGTAATATATAATGCTAGTATTATGTAATGCTGTATCTGCTACCCTCGTAGCTTGTCTCCACAGGCCTCCCCTGGAAATGGACATGCATCCAGTCGGACCATCCCAGTCAACAAATGTAGGATAAATAAATAAATCAATAAAATATATTACAGTGACTACAATACCAGTCAGACATTGACACACGCTGACAGCATGCTGAACACACTGGGGCATACGTGGGGACTCAGAATAGCAGCCTGCCTGGGCATCACACACCTCCGCAGCTGGCACACAGGCATATGTTCTGTCGGAACAGAGCACATGCCACACATGGCACGCACATCCCCTGTGCCACACACTCACAGCCTGTAGGGCTACACAACACACCTGCTACAGACGTGTCAGGTACCTGTCTTGTGTGCTGCACTGGGGTCCCGCTCAACAGGCTGTATCTGGTGAAGGTCACAGTGATATGCCTCAGGGGCACTATGGTCCACCACAGCACACATGCATACAGGTCAGTCAGAGGCATGGACAGATATGACTCACTCATTGACCATGCCAGTATGGCTGCCTGAGACATACCTCCCTGGACTACATGATAGGGAACATAGAATGGATCTCTCGGCATGTGGCACAGGCCAGTATGAGCCTGATGTTGGTTGCCAACATACCCTCACCAGGTATTCTACCACTATATGTGGGAAGGGTGTTGTATGTCTGCATTATGCTCAGTCTCCACTGTCATTCATAGGGAATCCACTGGCTGTCAACGTGTGCTTACATGCTAGGGAAGCCACAATGATGTGCAAGGGTCATCTTGCACGTGGCACCCATGACCCGATGTATAATGGCAAAGCTCCTTGGTACACACATACTGCCTTATGCTGCAGGACATGGTTTACATAGCGACCTCCGTGGGTATCACACAGGTTAGGACACTAACAGTGCTGCTATACAACAACAGCAGTGTACACCGGAAGATACATGCACCAGACACTGCCCTCAGCACGGTGAACTGCAATGTCTGTGCAGTACCAGATTCATGATTCATGGCTCACAGGTGTTACCCATCACTGACAGGTTATGCCCTATGCCATGCCTGTCGTCCCCTACACATGTAACACACATGGATAGGGGAGTGGTATCCCAAGGTAACACAGAAACACACACCTCCAGGTTGTTGGCACAGCACAAACCATCAGGGCCTACTCATGTGCAGCTGACAGTGTGTCGGACTGCCATCTGGTTCATAGCCTGGCACACACAACCCTCCCATACACAGGAAGACCACCTATCCTCCATAACAACACTGGCAATATGACAGTCTCAAGAACTGTGTTTATATGGCCGGACTGCATCCAGTCAAACATTGTGCGTGAGCATTACTGTAGCTACAACACACTAGTTGAAGGGTTCACAGCATGTGGTCACCGAATTGCAGTGGAATGACATGTTACCACTACCACAACAGGTGGGAACATGCAGCACCTGTACATCAACTACATGTACACTATATGGCCCAGACCAAATGTGTATCCCCTGCTGTAGGTCTTTCACCATAGACACCCACACTGTATAGGGACATACCACGTGCGGACCCTGCACAGTAAGACACAGTCATATTGGTATACATTGCAAATACCATTTATCCACTCGAAGCATGTGTCAGACATGGTAACTACTGCAGGTCACAAGTATTTATGTGTAGGTGTCACACACATACATCATGTGTGCAATGCCATTGCTGGTTTAGGCAATGGCATGCATTGTTATGTACAAACACCCACACAAGGTCATACTGTGTGACACAACCACACGTGACAGTTGTGGGTTACCAAAACATACCTATCTGTACTCTGACAATGGTAATAGACACAGTAGCAGAGCACACTATTGGCATTACTAGCCAACTAGCCCTGTTTGGCTGTGCTGATATCCCCTGTGTTTACTGGGGGAGTATGCAGCATCTGGTGTATTGTAGTATTTGCCAAATGGATCTGTGCGCTCAACACTTGCATTTACACACACCCTACTACCCCCACACACATGCACACTTGCCATTTGCAGGATTCATTCCCCTACCTAACTAAGTCATGACACGTGAGAAAGACACATTAGCAAAGTGCACTATTCGATTTACTAGATAGTTCCTCTTCTCTGGCTATACTTATAGGGTGCTGACAACATCAGTATTTTGAAAGGTTAATGTGCATCAGGTAGTGTGATCTCCTGATTGCCAAAACTAACATGTTTTTCATACGGAAATGTACACACACACAAACTCCCCACATCCACACACACACATGCCATTTACAGGTTTCAAACTCCTACCTAACTACATTACGATACTCGGGAGAAACGCATGAGCAGAGTGCGCTATTCACATTACTGGGAGGCTTCCCTTCTCCTGCTTTACTTATAGGGTGCTGACATCATCTGTGTTTAGAAAGGTGAGTGTGCATCCTGTAGTGTGTTCTCCCAGTTGCCAAAAGGAGGATTTCCCTCACACAAATTTGCACACACCCACTAATCCCCCTCATCCAAACACACACACTTGCCATTTGCAGAATTCAAACCACTACCTAATTATGCTATGACACTTGAGACGGACAGATTAGCAGAGTGCGCTATTCGCATTACTGGGAGGCTTCCTTTCTCCTGCTGTACTTATAGGGTGCTGACATCATCTGTGTTTAGAAAGGGGAGTGTGCATCCTGTAGTGTGTTCTCCCAGTTGCCAAAAGGGACATTTCTCTCACACGCACTAACCCCCCTCATCCAAACACACACACTTGCCATTTGCAGGATTCAAACCACTACCTAACTATGTTATGACACTCGAGACGGATGCATTAGCAGAGTGTGCTATTCGCATTACTGGGAGGCTTCTCTTCTCCTGCTGTACTTATAGGGTGCTGACATCATCTGTGTTTAGAAAGGGGAGTGTGCATCCTGTAGTGTGTTCTCCCAGTTGCCAAAAGGGACATTTCCCTCACGCACACTACCCCCCCTCATCCAAACACACACACTTGCAAGATTCAAACCACTACCTAACTATGTTATGACACTTCAGACAGACGCATTAGCAGAGTGTGCTATTCACACTACTGGGAGGCTTCGCTTCTCCTGCTGTACTTATAGGGTGCTGACATCATCTGTGTTTAGAAAGGGGTGTGTGCATCCTGTAGTGTGTTCTCCCAGTTGCCAAAAGGGACATTTCCCTCACACACACTAACCCCCCCCATCCAAACACACACACTTGCCATTTGCAGAATTCAAACCACTACCTAACTATGCTATGACACTTGAGACAGATGTATTAGCAGAGCGCGCTATTCGCATTACTGGGTGGCTTCTCTTCTCCTGCTGTTCTTATAGGGTGCTGAGATCATCTGTGTTTAGAAACGGGAGTGTGCATCCTGTAGTGTGTTCTCCCAGTTGCCAAAAGGGACATTTCCCTCACACACACTAACCCCCCTCATCCAAACACACACACTTGCCATTTGCAGAATTCAAACCACTACCTAACTATGTTATGACACTTAAGATGGATGCATTAGCAGAGCGCGCTATTCACATTACGGGGAGGCTTCTCTTCTCCTGCTTTACTTATAGGGTGCTGACATCATCTGTGTTTAGAAAGAGGAGTGTGCATCCTGTAGTGTGTTCTCCCAGTTGCCAGAAGGGGGATTTCCGTCACACACACTAACCCCCTCATTTAAACATACACACTTGCCATTTGCAGGATTTAAACCACTACCTACCTATGTTATGACACTTCAGACAGGTGCATTAGTAGAGCACGCTATTCACATTACTGAGAGGCTTCTCTTCTCCTGCTGTACTTATAGGGTGCTGACATCATCTGTGTTTAGAAAGGGGAGTGTGCATCCTGTAGTGTGTTCTCCCAGTTGCCAAAAGGGGGATTTCCCTCACACACACTAACCCCCCTCATCCAAACACACACACTTGCAGGATTCAAACCACTATCTAACTATGTTATGACACTCGAGACGGATGCATTAGCAGAGTGCGCTATTCGCATTATTAGGAGGTTTCCCTTCTCCTGCTGTACTTATAGGGTGCTGACATCATCTGTGTTTAGAAAGGGGAGTGTGCATCCTGTAGTGTGTTCTCCCAGTTGCCAAAAGGGACATTTCTCTCACACACACTAACCACCCTCATCCAAACAAACACACTTGCAAGATTCAAACCACTACCTAGCTATGTTATGACACTCGAGACGGACGCATGAGCAGAGCGCGCTATTCGCATTATTGGGAGGTTTCTCTTCTCCTGCTGTACTTATAGGGTGCTGACATCATCTGTGTTTAGAAACGGGAGTGTGCATCCTATAGTGTGTTCTCCCAGTTGCCAAAAGGGACATTTCCCTCACACACACTAACACCCCTCATCCAAACAAACACACTTGCCATTTGCAGGATTCAAACCACTACCTAACTATGTTATGACACTCGAGACGGACGCATTAGCAGAACGCGCTATTCGCATTACTGGGAGGTTTCCCTTCTCCTGCTGTACTTATAGGGTGCTGACATCATCAGTGTTTAGTAAGGGGAATGTGCATCCTGTAGTGTGTTTTCCCAGTTGCCAAAAGGGACATTTCCCTCTCACAGCCTTTCACACACACAAACCCCACTCATCCACACACACACACACTGAGCATTTGCAGGATTCGAACCCCTACCTAACTATATTATGACACTTGAGGGAGACACATTAGCAGAGCGCACTATCCGAATTACTGGGCATCTGCTCTGCACCTGTAGTATTTCTAGGGTGCTGACATCTTTATTTCCACAGAGGTATGTAGATGTAGTACTACCTGTCAGGTGGGGGATAGCATATATATGCATTTGCAGCCACCTACGTCAGGGTCAGATATGCACATCGCACTGGCAGGTTATGTTCTATACCATGCTTTGGGACCACAGGACCTGTAACACACAACACAACCAGTCCAGAACACCACACCCACATCCAGGACACACATGTAGCTTCCCTGGGAACAGTGCCAGGATATACAGGTATTCACATACACCATTCCAGTTGTTAACATCAGGTACAGGCATATTGTGTGTGAGAACTACTCAGGCCTCTACCACTTTACCCTACAGCCACTACAATTTGTGGGTCCATGTGCTATGGCAGAACCACACACCACAGCCACATGGGTGAATACATATTGCACCTGTCCATCTGCAACGTGGGTACTCACTGTTCCACACCAGAGGTAGACCACCATCGTTGATATCTGACCATACCCACCTTTCCCTGGACATCCATATCTCATCTCCACCCCCAGGCAAGGTTGTCACTGCACACAAACTGTGTTTAGCACAAGCAGACTCTACACTTGTGTAGACTGGGGTGGATGACTTCAGAGGACCCATGCTGGAGGACTATACTGGCCACTCAGCATAATCCTTGACAATTGCATCCTATGAGCATGTGTACAGTTTGCGTTGGTCATGCTATCCCACATATACCCATGACTGCTCCACAACAAGACACCTGTCAGCTGTACACCGGCCATATATGCGCCATTCAACAGAAAGAGTGACCTAATACATTGCAGAGCTGTAGCCCACAGAGGGAGGACATCTGTGGACAGTTCCAGCACGGCACTTCATTCACACATACTCATTACAACACAGTGTTGACAGTGGAATCGTCCAGAGAATGCAGATAGGGCTCCCCTCAGTCTGTTATTGACGGACACCTCATGTCAGAGATACTCAGCAACCCTCTCACAGCACACACCGACAACATGGCTGTGGCTTAGCACATTCAATCCCTGAGACCTCCACGGTGCCCCTGCTTGACAGAGGCACAGCTCACTAGCCTCACATGTTGCCTTCTGTGACCTACTTTACAGTGGCACGGTAGCCTACTATCCTGGGGATGCAGATGCCAAGCACACTCTGGCTGAGCTGTCATTCCCTGGGGCAAGAAGCCTAGTATTGACCTCTATACCCATATGTTCAATTGTCGGTTGCACAATATTTGTTGTGCTGTTCTACTGTTTGCAGGTCTTTATTGCCATAGCATTCCCTGTTCCTATGACCAACTTGTGTATCTGTGGCAGATGTTTGCATATGGCGATCCACTATATCACTTATGTCTCTGTGGTAATTTACTGTGTGCACTGGGCTGATTGCTGAGTTGTGGTTGGTTCCTGGACTGACACGTACAAATACCAGATATGTGTGGCCAACTGCTACACGTAGATATGGCCTAAGTGTGTGAGCATGCCCAGTTCAGCCTTTCCATGGCTTGTTGTCTGACATATGCCTCATTTATCAAAGTGTGCGAGCATGCCCAGTGTGAGCTTTCCATATGTTGCACTCTGAAGTCCACCACTATTTGGGTGTGTGTGACCTTCGACATTATCGCACGTTTATGACTGTGTGCTGGGTGTCATGATGTGTACTAACTGGCCAACTGCTTCGTATCTGCCACAACAGGGATTATACTGTGCCTGCAGGAATTGCATGGGATACTTTGCAGACAGTTCTCAACATACTTTCATAATGACCTAACACTGTAGTACCGTATAGTGTACTGGTTCGGTACTTTCACTGTGGTGGACAGTATCCTGGGCTTTAGTCCTATCACTGCTTGACATCTTCATAGTGAGCACAACAGACTGTGTAGGGGCCAGTTGTGCACATATGACCATCTTGCAATATGTTCAGATATGGACTACCTACACCAGGCTCGTCCAACATTGCTAGTGTATTCCACAACATGGGTGGACATTGGCAAACACTAGCGATGTTCCGTAGGCCATTTCTGATGGTAGTCACAGGGTGTGTTTGTCCTTCGACACATTGTAACTGGAGTTTGCCATTACATATGTCATGGTTGGTATACTGTGCCTCTGTCTACCTCTGACATAACAGTGATACCCAGGGTAGCCTACCATCTCCCATACACTCATCAGGATGCCTCTTGAGGGGTGTCAATATGTGGCACTCTGGCTGACCTGTACCAGGAGTTTACTGAAGTGTGGGGGTGCCTTCTGTGTTATGGATCATTCTGTACAGCTTGTCCTATGTATGTCAGTGCTGGGGTTCAGGTCTCTCATGTGCATAGCTCACTGCCATTCAGATTGTACAAGGTGCAACATGTTCATTCATTCCCAGGTTGGGCATGGCTTCATACATCAGGCATAGCTTTCCTGTAGCTGGGAAGGATGGCGGTGTGTGGGGCTGCAGTTTGTTTACTCAGGCAACAAATGGCATCTGTTCATGCTCTTTGCTACCCCTGGTGGGGTACTGTTGTGGACTTTACAGTTGATGGAGGTGTCTGCTGCGGTATATCCCACAGGGGCTATTGTAGTCAGTATTGATGCTGATGGAGGATGGCTGCAGAGCCAGAGTGAGTTCCCCTTATCTACATCTGCCAGCCTTCATGTTTGGGTGGGTATATGGTACATGTTTCTGCAAACACTACAGACACATGTTTGTCCAGTACAGGATATTTATCACCTTTTGTACCCAGGTCTCACATTACATGTTAGGTACCTCATGGGTTAACATCTGTGTGGTAATCTGTGGGCACTTACTGTATATCCATGGTGGTTGTCTATACACAGTTCTGCGATTAGCTTGCTGACATGGCTATGGCTACAGTTGTCTGTTTGTAGGTGGCCCTTTTGTGGGTTGCTTGTGTCAGCTGGGGGTCGGATATGGTGGGCTGTTTGTACTCCTCTGCATACATGCTCAGTCACAGTCCTTCCATGTTGGCCTATACCTATGGGACATGTATACAGAATGGGGGTGGGGGTGGTCCAAGACCAGGCCTTGTGGGATGCCACTCATATCCGCTTTGTAGTCTGACATGGATGTGGCATGTCTGACCATGTCAGTTCTGTTCTTGGTCTGCTTTGCAACCCCTCTACTGACATAGGGGTGTATATTTAAGCTGGTGAACATATCCATACTGAACACGTACGGTATTGCCTAGAAGCATGTGTACAGTCCAGCTACGCTGTGTGGACCACATAGCCCTCATCAATGACCTTAATGACTGCTTCAAATGGGTCAGACATGTTTAGGGGCCGGTTCTGCAGTTACAACAGCCACAGTGTGTAGGGTCCAGTATCAGTAGGTCCACATTGGCCTTCTGTCTGTGGTACATACTGATCCTTTCCATAGCTGTGCAGAACAAGCTTGTCAGGATCCTGGGGTGGTAGTTTGGAGTATCCATTCAGGCAACACCTTTGTTGTGATGGACCACTGTTGTTGTACACTGCTCTTTGGGTACATATCCTGTGGTAAGGCTGACATTGGCCAGTAGTGTGATTTGGCATTCCATTACTCTTGGGGTCCATGTTGGCCTCAGCACAGGACACCATCACATACCTTTGCTGCTGTGTGTTCTGCTTTGCAGATGATGGCTGTTACCTCAGCATCTGCAATGTCAGGGGACCATCTGCTGGGATAGGTATTTTGCACTCGGGGGGGGGGTGTTTGCACTGCACCTTACAGGTTGTATGTTAGCAATATGTGTGTGTGTTTGGTATGTTGTTTGTAATATCTGTGTGATTTGGAGCATATCTGTGGATGCCCAACATGGTTCCTACCATCAGTTGGGTATGCCTTGTGATTATCCATAGTGTCCTGTACGTTTTGTATATTCATAGGTTCATGGGTTCATAGTAGGCTAGACACCCTAGGCCATAAGTAAGCCTAGCTAGAGTGTGTGTGTCTTTCGCCACCCCTTGCTATGTTCAATTATGGCCATTTATGAGGTTCTTCACTGTGCCTCTGTCTGGTCGTGACACAGTGGGGACCCCCAGTATACATGTGCGGTCATCCATCCACTTGGCAATATTCCTGTTGAGGGGTGTCAGTGAGGGGCTCTGCCTACCATGGATTGGGATCCTGTGTCTGGGTGTGGGGAGCCTATGGGTTATGTATCTCCAGCACATCTTATTTCATTATGTGTTGAGGTTGACATCTGTGACTCTCACAGCTCCAATGGCTTTAATTTCCTGTGGTGTAGCATGTCCATTACTCCTGTGTTGGACATGGCCTGGTACAACAGACATACAATGCCTCTGTGTAGGCAGTGTGTGACTGCAGTCAGCTGGGGTGTCTACAGCCAGGCAGCATATGACATATATTTCACACCCTTTATCCTGTTGGTGGGGTAACTATGAGGTCTTCCGAACCGCTGCAGGTGTCACGTATGGTACATCCCTTATGAGTCATTGTACTAGATTATGGGTCTGATAAGGGAACAGTACAGCGGCACAGTGACCTCTGTTGATGTTGATGTGAATCCTTTCATGATACGGTGTCCAGTATCAACAGTCTTCATAGCCACATTGGCATTGTGGCTGTCACATGACAGATTAATGTCGACATGTGTCCCTAGGTCCCTGATGACTCCTTGCATACATAATGGTTTGACACTTATGTGGTACTTTGTGTACCTTGTCTGGTATTTGGTGGCACATTCATACTGCCCAGTGTATTCGGATGTCTGGGTGGGGTTCTTGTGTGTGAGAGTGTGGTCTATCGCATGCTACAGACTGTACAGCAGTTTTGACTACAGTTATGTGCACATGGGTGGTGTCCACTGCTTTGTGCATTGTCAGTTACCTGGCTATATGGGTGTCTGTGCTGCATATGGATACTCCCCCTCCTTTGATGTCTTGGTGCAGGTGTTGGGGCCATAACACATGGTATGTGGTATAACCTAGTAGTGCTGGTGTGCTATCACTAGGCCTGCAGCAGGCTTCTGTCACTGGACAGGCATCAATGTTCTCCATAATGGGAAGTGCCTCAGGGGCATGCATATTGCAGTTTACACATCTGGCATTGGTCAGCATTACCCTTATGTTTCCTACCACTTATGTTTTCTAGGGTGGTGGGTAGTCTTTTTGGCCTTGCCTACATATGGCTCTATGGAGGCATAGGGCTTATCCAGTATCCAGACGCACACGGGTAACAGCTGACAGCCATCCCTGTAACAGCAGCATGGCTTGTCATGCTTGACATCTCAAGCAGACACACATTACACCCTCTTGGACTGACAGCTGTAACTGTGCCAGCTGTTAAACATGAGCATTCTGTGTTTGTACTGTGGCATCATTCTTGGTGAGGGTTGGATGCTGCACACAGCCAGTGTCATCCCGCCCTGGGGTACATACTCGGAGGGACCATCCATGTCTCATTTGATGTTGACCAGGAGGTACATCTCAGGTAATTCACACCAGCATGGACATTGAGTACATCATATTTCTGCTTGCTTTGGGGTGACCTGCGTACTTGTGTTAAGTGCCATTTTGTGGCAACCTACAAGCAGCTTACTCTACCCTTTCCCTTGTTCAGTCTGGTGAGTGGGACAGCTGTGTCTGCCTATACAGACACCTATTACGACTGTATCAGGCATGTTGTTTCTCCTTCGGGCCTGTGACTGTTTGGCACACCAGCTTTGCGTACTATTCATTGCATGTGCTATGTTTGAAGGTTGTGGTTGCTTATGATCTACTTTGGAGGCTTCTGTTGGTGTGGTGTGTTTGTAATTGAGGCCTCCAGGAATATTTGACTGTGTTTATGTGTTTGGTTTACAGTTGTGGTAGGTCTATGTGGGACTGGGTTTGTGGTGTATGTGGTTACCTTCTCCTCCTGACTAGTTTTGACAGTACTGAGTTGTTGGAGCTCAACCTCTGGTTTGGATACATGGATGCATCTATCACATATGTTTGTATTTATTGGGGGGTGTTGTGGTTGTCTGTGTACTTGGTACTGGCATCACATTGCCTCTAGATTCATAGATTATACTTGTTGTGCTGGACTTAGTGGATTGTATGTGTGGACATATGTTGTTGCCATACTACTGGTCAGTGATTACTTCCCTTTTTATGTTTGCTCTATCATGTGGTAACTTCCTCATTCTCTTGCATGGTTTGGTAATGGCTGGAGGCCAGCATGCCAGATGCCTGCGTGTATGGCATTGTGTGTTATTTGTGATTGCATACTCCAAGCATTCCTGGCTGTGTTCCTGGAATGCCTGTATAACATGTTCTGTGGTGTGGTCCATACTCTGCACTTGCACAGGGCCTTTTGTGGATTTAACATCGGTTTTGAGGGCTGCAACCTATACTTTACACATGTTTTTCACTGTGGTATTCTGGCCAGGGACTGGGGTCAGGGTGTGTATATCCAGTGTGATTACTCTATGGTCTGGTCTTACCAGTGAGGGGTACACTTCTCATCTTGCCATCCAGTACACATGTTGCTGATTATCACATCCAGTATGCGTACCCCTCTTGTGGGAGTAGTACATTGTTCCTGTCCATTTTGGTTTATGGAATCTGGGTAATTTTCTCCTACTGTGTTGGTGCTAGTACAATGCTACCGGTGTATGTCTGGGTATTTTCAGTCGAGCAATATAATGTGGTTTGGGGGGCTTAATATATTCATGTATTCCGACATAGGCCAGGTGCTGTTCCTGGTATTAGGACAGTGGTCTGCAGCAGGCTATATACTGCAAGGCAGTTTTAGCCATTGGTATTTGACCATGGATATTCCATGCTGTCTCTTGTTGTGGTACCAACATGGGGGTGTGGTTATCCTTGCCATTTCTTGCTAGTCACCCTCCTTTAGTAGCTTGTTCCATGTTTTGCGGCTGTACAGCACAGTATGAGGTGTGACCTGGTAGTGTTAGGGTGCTGATGTGAGCCTTGCCCAGTTCTCTATTACAGGACTGGTATCTACATTCTCCTTACTGTGTGCGTTTACACTGCACACATCTTGCTGTTTATACATCTGTCATGGGGTAGTATTACATCTAGGTTCCTAACCCTTGTAGAACCTATGAGGTTGGGTTTGTGTTTTGAGACTTACCTATTCAGGGCATGCTGTGGGTACTGACAGCCTTTGCCAGTATCCATGGGGCATGGCATGATAGGTGCACGCCACCCCTAGCAGGAGGTGCATCATGTCAAACTCCGCATATCTTCCCAGCCTGTAACACATTGGCTCCCCTTTGACTGACTGCATTACTTCAGCCAATTATTGTACTTGATCTTCTTGTCTTCATAGTGTGGCATCATGCTTGGTGAGGGTGAGATGTTAGGCAGGGTCTTCATGTTTGCATATACTAGATGGTGTTACATTGCTTAACACATGGCAGTCATGCCTCAGGTGGTGCTGCAGGGCTGCCTCTGTCGGATGCACATACTACACTCCCTGTACATGTTTGAGAGCAGATTGTGTCATGTTAGGCATCCCTGTTACTATATGAGTGAGTCAGAGAGGGGTATCATTCCCAGGGTTCCTACAGAGCCAGTGTATGTGCTATGCGTTGCCTCTTTGCCAAGGCCAGGGCATACTGGGCACGCCTCCTTCTGCCTACTGGGGCAGGCTCAGGTTGTTCCTCCTCCGAGTCATGCTCTGCCTGTGATGGCCTTGGCAATGGTGGGGGGCTGTTTGGCCCGGCCCTATGCTGGTCCTGCTGCAGCTGTTTTCGCAAGATCATATTATGTAGCATAGCACATACCATGACAATTTGGGTACATGTAGTTGGTGTGTACTGCAAGGCTCCACCAGATGTGTCCAGACACCGGAACCGTGACTTGAGCAGCCCAAACACATGCTCTATTACATTACGTGTTTGTGCGTGTGCCTCATTATGGCGTTCCTGTTCAGGTGTGTGTGCGTTTCTGATGGGTGTCATCAGCCACGGCTCCAGTGCATAACCTGCATCCCCCACTAGGTGTCCATGTGGGATGTCCCCATTGGCAAATGTCTGGTACAGCTGCGTCAAATGCCAGATGTGGGAATCGTGATAACCTCCGGGGCAGCCAGCACACACATTCATTATTATGCCCTGGGCATCACACATGAGCTGGCAGTTGATGGAGGGAAGCCCTTGCGGTTAATGTAGGCCCTACCCGCTCACCAGCTGGTGCTTTGATGCGTATGTGCGTGCAGTCTATTGCACCCAGTACCTCAGGGTATTTCGTTATTTGCTGGAAGAGACGCATATTGCTGGCCAATACCTCACGGGCATTGGGGAAATATACATGATCACCGACATGTGCTGACATGGCATCCAGGAACTGGTGTAGTACCCTGGAGGCTGATGCCTGTGATATCCCATCATATCACCAGTTGGTCTCTGGAAGGTACCTGTTGCTAGTATTCTTAGGCCAACACATACCTTGGTTTCCACTGGGATGGGTTCCCCTCTGTTGGTTCTGTGTGTGAGGTGTGGCCTGCACAGCTCAAAAATTTGCTGCAGGAGCTCTCTGTCCACTCTATAGTGCTCTACTATCTCCAGCTCATGTAACCCATGGTAGGTGACCCTGGGCCTGTACACTCTTCTCCGTCTCCTCACTGTGGGTTGTCTGGCACCATCTGCATTGTCACCACCCTCAGCAAGTCGCCTATGTCTCATTATGACAGCTATGGCAGCCCCTAACATTTCTGCTCTGAGTGAAGCTTTTTCAGTTTTCACTTCTATTAGCTTACTCCTGTCTTGCAGTGTCTCTTAATGGAAACATCCTGCACTACTGTTTGCAGAGTTTTAAGTGCTGCCTGTGTAATTGCCTGCTTCTAATTATTTTCACCTGCTAGCTTCAGCAGTTATTCCTGCTAGCTTCCTATTAATTCTGTTGCTTCCTTTTTCCTCTCTGTTTCCTCAGGGGGGAGCAACGTGCATACTATCTGAAACACGCTCACAGTGGCTTACACGCGCACACACGTGCTTACACGGTTCAGAATGTACTTATTCGGGTTTACACGCGCGTACACCCGCGCAAACACTGTTACACGTCTGCCAACAGCCTCCAACATACTCAGACTGCCTTACACGCGCACACGCAAACAGTGTTGAACATCTCCCAACACGCTCCCATGCTCACACTGCCTTACACGCGCACACTGTCCTACTCAAGGCTTCATGGTGTGCACTGTGTGCATGCACGGCCAGCAAGAAACTTTGGTGTAGGTAACAGTGTACACCTTCCATTTCTTGACTTTCCATGACTTATCTAGTGGCACACCTCTTTCCATGATCTGTGCCTGTCATCTGTCATGTTACACTGGCCTCCAATGAACTGCATTTCTTTCTACCATTCCCCCATGTGATGTCACCTATCTACTACTCTATTCCTCCCCCTTTTGTATCTCTTACACTACTCAGACTGTGCTCATTTGGTATGTGACTGTGAGATTCAGTATCCGAACCCTCATTTACATGAGATTGCCTACTAATGCTTAGTTACATGTCTTAGACTCAGCTTCCCCCCTTAGCAACCACTACACGGTGGCCATGTTGGTTTTGGTCTGATGGTCCCTGCATTGTCATTCCATGTATTGCATGAAACCCACATTTGTGGGTTTATAACCTTCTTTTTTGTGGTTTTATACAGCGCATCCCGTTTGCTTGGCGCTGGGCTGCGCTGGTTTAAACATCGGCCGAAAAAAAAAATTATATTTTTAATATTTTTGCATTGGGTTATCTTGCCAATGGCCACATATTTGGCAATTGGCATGCTGCCTGAGTCATATGCAGCCTTTATTTGGAGCTGACATGGCTCCGCTAGAATTTGCAGAAATGTACTCAGTTGTCAGCTGAGTACATTTCTGCAGCTAAAACGTCTCCTACACGGACTGGTTTCTGCTTCATGGATCGCTAATATACCTCATTTGCATACCTTTCGGATGCAAGTGAGGTATTTAGCATGTCCACGCCCAGTCCGTGTAAGAGACGTTTTAGCTGGTCTCTTACACGGAGCTTAGGGCTGTTCCTGGATCATGAGGCTTGCATGGAGTGTTGCACGTCTCTTACACTCCGTGCAAGCCTTTGTGAATCCTGCCCAAACATTTTTCACAGTTAGCCAGATAAACTAAATTTCCACTATTGCACGTCCCAAATGCCTTAAAAATAAAATTAACTTGTGTTATAGGATGTATAAATCCTATTTCCATATTAATGAACTTACAAAAGATGCAGTTATAACGGGACTGTCCCCTTGTTAAGTCTATGTAATTCTTCATTTTTACCAAAATCTTTATAGCAAAGAAGTTGCATATAAATATGCATGTACATGTTTGCAATATTTTTAAAAAGTAATACAAAAGTAAAAAGAAATTTAAAAAACAGTATTTTATTAAGAAGTCTTCTTAATATGAAACCAAGGCATAGTCACAGGTATGCTACAAAAAAGGAGCCTTTCCTAAAGCCACAGGTGTACAGACTTGTAACACATTGAACAATGCCTAGGAAAGAAGCTTGAACATCTTACACTGGCATGACAAATGGGGAATATTTGGCTGTATCAAGTAAAAAGAGAAAGTTGGTATTTATTTATTGATTTAATAGATCGCAGATGGAAGATGTATAGTCTGAAATCTGAGAGAGCCATGTTCTTAGCAATCACTTTTATTTTTTCTTCAGTTGTTTTAAAATGTTTTATGAACAGGAGTATACAATTTGTATTTTATTTTATTTCATTCTATTTCTTGTTTTCTGATTACATATAAATATTGCTACACATAGTGGGGTCCTTTTTTGGGTAGGCAGTAGTTCTAAATAGTGTGCAACCTTTTTCATGCATAAGGTAATATTGCAAAAAGAAAAATATTGCAAGTAATACAGTATTCAAGTTTTTGAATTTTCTTGCAGTATTTCTTCATGACATCACCTCAAAAGAGTTGTATGCTGACCTTATGAAAAGAGTGTGGGTCTTGGAATTATATCTTGTAGCTATAAGGGTTCTTCTGCAGGTACTCATGTGCCAGTCACTTGCAATACACTAGTAAACTGCATTTGTTTTATAGAGCAAATGCTCTAATTCCCACAAGCATGATCTCCTTTTTCTATGTAGCCCTCCCAACACCTGACTCTATAAAATAGTATAGCCCATCCTGAACCTAATCTCCTATGCAGTTACCAACCCAAGCCCTTGCTCCTTTATCCAAAAACTTCACTCCCAATCTGTAACCAAAAAGTTCTTAGTCACTCCTTAAACCTAAATCTCCAACCTCCTCCCTAAACCTAAATTCCATAATCACTCCCTAAAACTAAAACTCTCTTCTGCTCCCTAAACCTAAAGCTCCCTTGCTGGTTCCTAACCCTAAGATGCCCTTCCATTTCCCTACACCTAAAATCCACCTGTAGGTCCCTATCCCTAAAATTCCCCTCCTGTCCTAAACCCTAAACTTCTCCAGTAGCTGCTTGCCTGAACACATATACAAGCAGCAGCCTACATGAGCTACAAGTTGCATGAGTCCCTGGCTTTGAGACAGTGGATTTTGAACACTTTGAACAGAAGAACCAGTTATATGCCTATCCCACAAAGTGAGAGCAACCATCATACTCAGAAAAATCTCTGATATTTCACAGGTGAGGCAAGCTGAGTTATGATAAGAGGCTAAGATGACGGCACATTCTTTGTAGTACTTCTGATCAGAATTTGCATTTTAAAGCAGAAAAGGAAGCTTGGCACAAGTCAGTGCCATGAATCTTCTTACTGGTAGCAGCAACATAATTAAGCAAAAGTATATAAGTTAATCAAATATAAATATTATTCTTATCATAAAAACTTAATTTCATAGAATTTACAGGACTTCCTGTCTTTGTTAGCACTTTTTCTAAAATCTTTGAACGTTGCCTTTCAGTCAGCGATACTCATTTCCCAAATTTGCCTAGGTTCATTTTTGATAAGACAAGATAGCTCTGCTTGCATGAGTGCCATAGGAGGGATAGGGCAAATGGGGTAACTGCAATGGGTGCCACCTTGTAGGAGGCACTGCACTTGAAATGTGTGACAGCTTATAAGTTTGCATTAAATGACTGTGATCATGATCGTGAACAACTTGTAAACTGTCAGACTTCTATTTTTTTTCAAATGTAGTTATCTTTACAATGGTGCTGCGGTAGTGTTGTTGCCTCACAGTAAGACGTTGTCCTGTTCGATTCTCCGCTAAAGCGTCTTCTGTGTGGAGACATGCATGAATGGGCGTACCTTATTTGAAGGTTGTGCGTCAGGGCTGGCAACTCGGCACGTAAAAATCTACTGCCAATCATTAGCAGATCGGAGTTCTGCTCTGGCGACCCCTAACCAGTAAAAGCCAAAAGACACAACAACAACAACAAGTTATCTTTACAAATACAGACATGGCAGCACATCAAATGAGGAAGCAGTACCTTTATAAAAGGGAATGGCAGCATGTAATTAATAAGTGGACACAGTAGAAGACATGACAGAGAATAATACTCCAAAACAAAAGTCAGTGCCCAAAAACTGCAGGGATGATTGAAAATAGAATAGGTTGCTCTGTAAAGGGTAAAACAGTATGACTTTCAAGTCATTTGGGAAGAAGCTACAACAAGGTAGGGTGAATATGGATACTGGAAAAAAATGATTTAAAATGGCAGAACAAAAAAAGAAAATAGAGAAAATGAGAGAGAGACACTTTTGAAACTGAAAATATTAACTGCATGAAGGAGGAATTAAATGAAGAAAAATGAAACCTGAGAAACACAAAATACATGTGAGTAGTCCATACACACTGACGAGAGAAAATAACAGAACCAGAACTCTCCCTCAGAAAGATAAATATGCTTAAAGAACTGGCTGCTTCAAACAATATAGTGGATAAGTGTCCATAAAGAGCTAAAGCCTAATGCAAGACAAGACCTTCTGTCCACAAAGTAACTCATTATAACTCCTTGCATTCTCTAGAAACATTACCAATATCAGGATACTTGCAAACAGATGTCAATTGAAATAAAAATGCAGCCTGGATAAAAATCCATATCATGCAAGTGAAAAGCTTTTATCTCGTTAGCTACCCTACAAGCTTCAACTCTATAAAAAAAGACTACTTGATTTACTTTCAGAGTATCATTACTTAAAAAAAGGAGATGAAATATTGCAAATTAACTCTCTAAATATTAATGCCAATGAAGAGAAAAAGGAGCAAAATGTGATCACTTGGCAGAAAAATATAATCACATACATGTGGCAGCAGAGGATGCAATCTGCAGAAGAATTACAGTCACCCAAAGAAGGAATTAAATGACCACAATAACAGAAAGTCAAGCAGTTGTGGGTCAGTGATACCTGGAATAGAAGGGATATTACTGAGCCAGATGCCCAAGGGTGAAAAGATATGATTGCTGGAAGGATGGCATCACTATTCCAACATCATAAAAGAAAATTTAAAATGGCATAAGGCTGATAACATTCAAATAACATTGATAACATTCATTTACAAAGATTACCATAACTGTAGGCGAAGTGACTTGTGCTATAGAAAACAAAGTTCTTGCAATGGAGAATGTTTTTTTTTTTTTTAATATGCACAGCATGACAGAATGTAGGCTCCCTACTGACATGTCAGCACTTGGAATGCTGAGTACCAAAAGCCAAAAAAAGAAAGTCCAAAAACCCAGAGAAGAATAAATCTTGAAAATCGCACTTCTCCTTAAAACTTCTTTTTGGAGGGGGGAAGCCTTGCACCCTTCACCCCGAACTTTCATATATCAACTCTGAGATCACCTTACCTTGGAGGAAAGAAAATATTCCAAGAAATGGAATCTCGGACTTAGTAAATTTAAGTCTGTTCCTTCTGCCATCCAGTCTCATTTCGAATGGTTACCTAAAAGGCACGCTGAAAACCAGCATAACCCATAATCTCCTGTGCTCTGCTCAGGGTAAGCAGAGCATTACCTTGTAACTGTTAAGCTCTTTTATTTTAAACAGAGCAAAGCATCAATCTCTGAAGACAATCCACAATAGTAGTATTCACTGCAAATACTAACCCTGTGTAGCCTTCCTTCCAGACTTTTTTAAAGTAATAACACTTTAAGAGCTTGGTAGAACCCATTTAGCATAGATAGTCTGACTAAGAAATGAAAATTATATTTATCCCCTCCAAAATAAATAAACAATTAAAATCAGCACTGTACATTTACCTTTCCAGATAAGATGGGCTTGTCCCTGTACAGTCAGTTAAGATGTGGGGAATCATTTAAAGTCATACACTCTGATGATATTTTACTGAGGATGTAAGTCTGGTGTATCGTAATGTCTAGCTAGCTCTCAGATAGCTAATCTGATGGTCACGGACAGTATAGCTCTATAGTGCTGACCTCAAAGACAGATTAACATTTCTCTTCTGATATAATCCAGTGTAACTCTTCCCTGTGTTTCAGTAATGGATATCTTCCTGCTATCTTTTCTGCTTTAAGGCACTATGTTGGCATCATACGCATGTAGACATTGTATTTCCAGCCCATAGTTATTATCCAGTACTACCTGTGTAATTCACTTCATCTAAGCATCAGCATTGCCTTTTCTTCCCTTTCTGCTGTTACCTTGATAGCAACAAGGGACTTGCATCTTTTCTCCTGTGTTCTTCCATCCTTGATAGCAACAAGGGAATTGTATATTTTATCCTGTGTTCTTCCATGATCCTTGATAGCAACGAGGGACTTGTATCTTTTATCCTGTGTTCTTCCATGATCCTTGATAACAACAAGGGACTTGTATCTTTTATCCTGTGTTCTTCCTTGATCCTTGATAACAACAAGGGACTGTATCTTTTATCCTGTGCTCTTCCATGATCCTTGATAACAACAAGGGACTTGTATCTTTTATCCTGTGTTCTTCCATGATCCTTGATAACAACAAGGGACTTGTATCTTTTATCCTGTGTTCTTCCATGATCCTTGATAACAACAAGGGACTTGTATCTTTTATCATGTGTTCTTCCATAATCCTTGATAGCAACAAGGGACTGTATCTTTTCTCGTATGTTCTTCCATGATCCTTGATAACAACAAATGACTTGTATCTTTTCTTCTGTGTTCTTCCATGATCCTTGATAACAACAAGGGACAGCATCTTTTACCCTGTGTTCTTCCATGATCCTTGATAACAACAAGGGACTTGTATCTTTTATCCTGTGTTCTTCCATGATCCTTGATAACAACAAGGGACTTGTATCTTTTCTCCTGTGTTCTTCCATGATCCTTGATAGCAACAAGGGACTGTATCTTTTATCCTGTGTTCTTCCATGATCCTTGATAGCAACAAGGGACTTGTATCGTTTCTCCTGTGTTCTTCCATAATCCTTGATAGCAACAAGGGACTGTATCTTTTCTCGTATGTTCTTCCATGATCCTTGATAACAACAAATGACTAACAACAAATGCCTTGTATCTTTTATCCTGTGTTCTTCCATGATCCTTGATAGCAACAAGGGACTTGTATCTTTTATCCTGTGTTCTTCCATGATCCTTGATAGCAAAAAGGGACTTGTATCGTTTCTCCTGTGTTCTTCCATAATCCTTGATAGCAACAAGGGACTGTATCTTTTCTCGTATGTTCTTTCATGATCCTTGATAACAACAAATGACTTGTATCTTTTCTCCTGTGTTCTTCCATGATCCTTGATAGCAACAAGGGACTTGTATCTTTTCTCCTGTGTTCTTCCATGTTCCTTGATAGCAAGAAGGGACTTGTATCTTTTCTCATGTGTTGTTCCATGATAACAGCAAGGAAACCCCCGATTTTCCTCCCCCTGGTTTCTCCCTCTTCACTCTTATTTTAAACTAATAGCCTGTGTTGTAAGAAACAACATCTACTCCTGTACTTTTTCATAGTATATTTACTATCAACTTCACCTTCTCTTCTAAAATTACAATCAACTTCACCCCTTTTTTAACTACATCTGATCTCTACTCCTCCCCACTCCCCTAATATAGTTATTTGCAATTAATTTATGGTTCATGTGCAAGTACTAGGCTGCCCTTGAAGGCCATTTTAAGCCTAGCCAATTTCCCTTTCTAAGCTGAGAATCAAACCCAGTACCTTATGACTGTGAGGTGAACACCTTAACCATTTTACAAACCCTCAGCCCTAGAGTCAAATGTTGTACCACAGGAACTGCAGCTCACAGCCTTAACCCTGCACTCCAGCTGCAAGGCATAATCAAACTTTGTACCTTGCATCTGTAAAGTAAACAACTTAACTTTTAAGCCAACCTCCAGCCTCTCACTTCTCATCCTCTGTTGTAGCAAGGTGGGATTTGTAAATCTCCACACTCACCTAATCCAGTTATTTAAAATCAGTTTTACTCTCACCTCTCATCCCCAGCAGCTTTGCATTCTAATAACGTAGTTAGATATTATCAAAACCACCCTCTAGTCTCATTGCATGGTGAAAGAAAGGAATTTTCTTACTCTTACTCCACATTGCCCTTTTTTCACTGCTTCAAAAAAATCACTCTCTTAGATTTTTCTTTTCCAGTCCTAGTGACATTTCAGTTAAGTCGATATGTGTCCTATTTTAAAAACAAATGCTGCTTTTTCCCTCTTGAGCCAACTCCCTTCTTCATAACAGAGGCATCTTTCCTCATTATTTTACCTGCTCTCTACAGCTTAATTTCATTACTGCTCTTAACAGTTTTGCATGAAACTACCTAACATTACCTTTCACTTCTCTCCACTTTTTCCTTTCTTAAATGAATAGTTAACCTTGGTAGATTCAGGGGAACAGTTATATTTATAAAGCAGCATTCTGTATAACAAAGGAAGCCACTACTGCAGACAAGTCTATGTCCCTCAGTAGAAAGTATGGTTTACCACTCAACTTCTGTTCATGCAAATAGTCTTCATTTCCTTTCAGCCTTAGACTCTGGCCTTCACCTAACAGCACATACGCCTGCCCACAGCTTCATTAATATTCTATCTTATTCAACAACTCAGGTTAACATGTCAACCATGTCACTTCTGAGACAATTCCTTCTAAGTTTGGTGCATCTTTTCTTTGCTTTCCACTGTACTATGTGGACTACACACCCCTTTCACAACTTATCCTCTCTAAAACTAAACAACTGCACACAATCCTGGCTTCATAACTAAGCCACACAATTCCCTTAACCAGGTACTCAGAAACATTATGTACATCTACAAAAAATAAATTCTCGCTCAGATAATACTGCTGCAATATTCAAACAATACTCAACTGTTTGATCTGAAGAAGCCTTGTAATTGACAAAAGCACCAATCACAACTATCTTCAATAAAGATTTGAAAAAGGAACTTTCTTTTTAACAGAGTTTTCTTTCAACCAAGAGATTAGGAAGCTTATACTCCCTCATTTAAAACTGAACAACTGGTCATTGTCTTTCATTCAAACTGCTACCATTTGGCATATCCTACTTTCATTTTTACTACTGGCCTGTAAGACTGCCACGGTGTGCCACCAGGGTTGGATTGACAAGTCCAGGGTTTCTACATTACAGGCGACTAACTGATGTATATATCTACATCTATACTTATCTAATATACATACATATATATATATATATATATATATATATATATATATATATAGGTTCAGTTCATAATTTCAAAATACTGAAATCCCGAAATTCAGTATTTCGAAATTATAACACCAAAGCCTTGAAATCCCGAAACACCAGAAGCGCAAAATTCAAAATCCCGAAGTACGGAGATTTTGAATTAGCGCTTCTGGTGTTGCAGTGTGTGAATGGTTAGGTGTTAGTTCGGGTATGTCAGCGTGTGTTGTGACTGTGATGTGTGTGTGTAAGGGACTGTGAAATGTGTGGGTTACCTTTGTGTGTCTGATTGTGCGATCTCGGAGTTAGTATATATAAGTAGGGAGGTGTGGGGTGCAGGGAGGCCTGCCCCTCTGCTTATATGTGGTCTAGGTTTGTCTGTGTGCTTGTGGGGGGAAGTTGTGTGTATGTGTATGTGTGTGCTCTGTGTGTAGTTTAGGTTTGGGATTTTGAGTTTCGAGATTATGGGTTTTCGGGATTTGAAGGTTTCGGCTATGTAATTTTGAAATACTGAAATTTGGGATTTCAGTATTTTGAGATTTCAAAGTGAACCCATATATATATATATATATATATATATATATATATATATATATATATATATATATATGTGTGTGTGTGTGTGTGTGTGTGTGTGTGTGTGGGTGTGTACTGCCCTTCGTTTAAAAACTAAAATATGGAATCATAAGTGATCAATGGCTAATGCTCAGTCAACAACTGATCAAAAAAAAAAAATCAACAAAATGACCTTAAACTTCTTTTTTGCAGGAGAGCAAGCCCTTCTGCACCACCCACATGGGGAGCTGTACCCCTCCCCTGTAGATCCTGCTAATTTTATATATCAGCTCTGTGATTGCACTACAGTGAAGAAAGGGCAAATTCCCCTATCCTCACTGTAATGCAATCTTACTAAAAAATGGTATGTGTATTCAGCTGATTTCCATCCACAACCCTTTTCCCATTTTTTTATAAATGGGGTCAGTGTATCACTTCAATGGTGACAATCATCTAGAGCCAAAGTTCACACAGCCAGTTGGCTAACCCTGCAGTGGTTGTTCCTCCACATCACACACTCAAACTCATACTTATGGCCAATTTAGAATGTCCAGTCCATCTAGTATAGATATAAACAGTATAAACATTAAGGACACGTATGTAAGATCAATATATATATATATATATATATATATATATATATATATATATATATATATATAAATATATATATATATATATATATATATTTATAGGTTCATAGGTTCATAGGTTGATACTAGGCTATCTGCCCTAGGGCATTTATAAGCCTAGCCAGAGTGTGTTTGGCTTTCGCCACCCTTTTAGATTAGTTGACTGTGCCTCTGTATATTAGGTCACAGAATATAGCCCTTTTAAGGTTAGTTTACTGTGCCTCTGTCTAGTAGGGACACAGAAGAGATCCCAGGGTAAACCTACGATCTCCTATCCACTCGTCAAGATTTCTCTTGAAGAGGGTCATTGAGGGGCTCTGCCTAACATGGATTGGGATTTTGTTCCAGAGTGAGTATATGTATATGTATAGATATATATATATATATATATATGTATATATATATATATATATATATATATATATATATATATATATGTACATATATATATATATATATTGGGTCTATATTATATATTCAAATGCTTAAATGTTCAAATCACTAAAGATCGAACTTTAGTGATCGATCTTTCAAATGTTTGAATATATTAAAAAACAATATTTTTTAAAAAAAAAAAAAGTAAAGGGTTTAAGCAGGGGGCAAGCTCCCCTGCACCCCCCATGGGGGGCTTGCCCTCCACAACCCCCCGCTCCTTAAATATACCAACTCCAAGATCACACTTCAGTGTGCTACAGTGTGGAAATGGAAAATTTCCCATTTCCTACACTGTAGCGTGATCTTGGAGTTGGTATATTGAAGTAGTGGGGGTGTGGGGGTTGCAGGGGGGCTTGCCCCCCTGCTTACACCATTTAGGTTTTGTTTTTTTGGGGTTTTTTTTTCTAATTTTTTAATATATTCGAACATTTGAAAGTTCGATCACTAAAGCTTAGATTAGTACTTTTAAGCATTCGAATATATAATGTAGACTCTGTATATCTATACACACACACTTTGGAGTGGTATTCTTTC